>NW_026006321.1:140900-145168 GCF_001458135.2 Marmota marmota marmota
TCTTCATTGTCTGATGTTCTATCTTCTAAGTGTTCTACTCTGCTGGTAGTATTCTCAATTGAGTTTTTAAGTTCACCCTAAATCTTAACTGAAACCAATCCCTAACCCTGACCCTGACTATAGTAATACACCTAGCTCTAAACCTGATCTTTACCCTAAACCTAACCCTTGCAGTAAACCTATCCATAACCAAACCCTCCAACTACCCTTAACCATAATGCTATACCTGACATTAGCCCTAGCCCTAATCCTAGCCCTAGCCCTAACACAAACCCTCAACCAAGCCATAAACCTAGCCTTAATCCTAACCCTCATCCTAACCCTAACCCAAAACCTAATCCTAACCATAACCCTAGCCCTAACTTTAATCCTAACTGTATCCATTACCCTAAACATAACCCTTATCCTAATGCTAACCCTAGGACTAACCCTCACCCTATCACTATTCCTAAAACTATCAATTACACTAAACCTAACCTGAACCCAATACCTAATGCTATCTTTACCCTAACACTAACTTTAACTTTAATTTGAGCCATAAACCTAAACTCAAACCTAAACCAAACCCTAACAGTGACCCTGACCCTAATAATTCCCCTAGCTCTAAACCTGACTCTTACCCTATACCTAACCATTACAATAGACCTAGCCATAAACCTTACCCTAAAACTATCCCTAACTCTAACCCTAGACCTGACATTAACCCTAAACATAATCCTAGACCTAATGTAACACAAATCCTAGACCTTATCCTAGCCCTAAACATAGCCTTAATTATAACCCTAACCCAAACTCTAGGCCTAACTCTAACACTAACCCTACCCCTAAACTTATTCCTAATTTAGCCATATCCCTAACCCTTACCCTAACCCTAGTCCTAAGACTAACTCTAACTCTCACATTAGATCTATCACTCATTCTAACCATATCCCTTAACGTAACCCTAACCCTAGCCTTAGGCTAGTCCTAACCCTTGCCCTCTCCTTAGTCCTAGCACTAACCTTCGAAAAACCTAACTCTAAATCAAGCCCTAACCTGAAGAATAAGCCAAGCCCTAACACTAGCCTAAACCATAACACTAATCCTAAAACTAGTTCTAACCCTAGCCCTAGCCCTAAAACAAAACTGAGCTATAGCTATAACCCTTACCATTAACCTAAACCAAACCCTAACCTTAAATCTAGCCCTAATCCTAGCCCTAAATTGAGTTGTAAGTTGAACCCTTAAAGTAACCCTGAACCTGACACTGACCCTAACACTACTAGCTCTAAACATCATCCTAAACCTAAACCTAACCCTAGCCCTAAAACCCTAAAACTATCCCTAAACATCACCCTAGTACTTACATTAGCCATAATCCTAACTTTATCCCTAACTTAACCCCAAAACTTGCCCTAATCCTATCTTTAACCCTAGCCATATTCATAACAATAAACCCAGCCCTAAACTGATATCTAACTATATCCAATACCATAACCATAATAATAACACTAATGCTAACCCTAGGCATGAACCTAAACCTATCCCTAATCTTAACCCAATCCATTACCCTGAAGCTAACCTGAACCCTAAACCCAACCCTATCATTACCCTGACCCTAACACTAACATTAATCTGAGCCCTAACTTTAAACCTTAACCTACCCAAACCCTAACCCTGATCTTGACCCAAATAAAATCCCTACCTCTAAACTTGTCCAGAAACCTACACCTAATCCTTACCCTAGACGTAGCCATAATTGTAACCCTAAAACTATCTTTAACAATAATTCTGGACCTGAAATTAGCCCTAGCCCTAATTATAGTCCTAAATCTAAAACAAACCCTAGCCCTCATCCTAGCTCTAAACGTAGCCTTAGTCACAACCCTAACCCTAACCCATATCCCCAACTCTAATTCTAACCCTCATCTTACCTCTATATCCAGCTATAATGCCATCTCTTACCTAAACTTAACCCTAACACTAACCCTAACCCTAGGCTTAAGCCAAACAATAAACCTAGCCCTAAATCTAGCACTAATTTAGCCCTACCTTCACCCTAACACTAACCCTAGCCCTAAGACTAACTCTAAATCTCACCCTATACCTATTCCTAGTTCTAGCCCTATCCCTTACGTAACCCTACCCTATCCCTAACCCTTGCCCTATTCTTAGTCCCATCCCTAACCCTAGAGCTAACCCTAACTCCAAATCTAACCCTAACCCTAAGCCTAAGCTTAACACTTACACTAGCCATAAACCTAACCCTAGGACAAAGCCAAAACCAAGCAATAGCCCTAACCCTAAACATTAACTTAAACCAAACCCTAACACTAAACCTAGACCTATTCCTAGACCTAATTCGAGTTCTAACCCTGACTTTAAAGTGAACACTGACCCTGACTCATATCCAAGCACTCAACCTAGCTCTAAATACCTCCCTCACCTTAAACTGAATGCTAAGAATAACCCTAGCCATAATTTGAGTTCTATCCCTAACCTTAAAACAAACCCTGACCTGACTCTTATCCTAACACAAACCCTAGCTATAAATATCACCCTAAACTTAAACCTAACCCTAATACTAAACCTAACTGTAACCCTAAAACTAACCTAATTTAAACCCTAGTTCTTACATTAGCCATTGCCCTAATCCTATCCCTAACCCTAACACAAAAGCTGGCCCTAATACGATCCGTATACCTAGATTTAACCTGAACTCTAACCCTAACCATAGCCCTAACCATAGCTCTAAACCAATCCCTTACCCTAAGCAAAACCAAAAACCTAAGGGTAACCCAAGACCTATCCATAATCCTTAGGCTAACCAAAACCCAAAACCTATTATTAGCCCTAACCCTAGCTCTCATTCTAACTCTAACCCTATCCCAAATTCTAACCCTAACTCTGATCCTTATATGGACCCTACCACTAATCCTAGGTCTAACCCTAACCCTAACTCTAACCCAAAGCCTATGGTAATCCTATCCTTGAACTAATCCTGAACCTAACTCGCAGCCTAGCCCTAACCATAGCTCAGAACCTAACCCTTATGCTAAACATAACCCTAACCCAAGTTCTAACCCTCACCCTAACCCTAACTCAAGACCTAATCCTAACCATAACCCTAGCCCTAACCTTAACTCTAACTGTATCCATTACCTTAAACATTACCCTTACCCTAATGCTAACCCTAGGCCTAACCCTAACCCTATGGCTATCCCCAAACCTTTCAGTTACCCTAAACATAACCTGAACCCTAAACCTAACTTTATCATTACCCTATCCCTAACTATAATACTAATTTGAGCCCTAACCCTAAACTCAAACCTAAACCAAGGCCCATGACCTATGACCTTATCCTAAACCAGAGCCTATGACCCTGACACCAATAAATCCTCTAGCTCTAAATCTGTTACCATATACCTAACCCTTATACTAGACCTAGCCATAAAACCAACTCTAAAACTACCCCTAACCATAACCCTATACCTGACTTTATCCCTAGCAATAATCCTAGCCCTAACGCTAGCACAAACGCTAGCCCTTATCCCAGCCCTAAACATAGCCTTAATTATAACACTAACCCTAACCCTAGGCCTAACGCTAACACCAACCCTAGCCCTAATCTTAGACCTTATTTAGCACTATCCCTAATGCTAATCCTAACCCTAGCCCAAAGATGAACTCTAACTCTCACCCTAGTCCTAACCCTAGTTCTAACCCTGTACTTTACTGGAAGCCTAATCCTAACTTGAACTGTAGGTTTAACCCTAGCCCTATTCATATCCCTGTCCATAACCCTAGATCTAACCCTAACTCTAAATGTAACCCTAACAATAAGCCGAAACATTAACCTAACCATAGCCCTAACCCTAAGGCTAATCCTAAAACTAGCCCTAACCCTAGCCTTAGCTCTAAAACAAAACCAAGCCATAGATGTAAACCTAATCTTAAACATAAACCAAGCCCTAACCCTACACCTAGCCCTAACCCTATCCATAATTTGAGTTATAAGCCAAACCCTAAAAATAACCCTGACCCTGAATCTGACCTTTTTTTATTAGTTGTTCAAAACATTATAAAGTTCTTGACATTTCATATTTCATACATTTGATTCAAGCAGATTATGAACTCCCATTTTTACCCTATATACATATTACATATTCACATCGGTTACACATCCACTTTTTTACCTAGTGCCATACTAGTGTATGCTGTATTCTGCTGCCTTTCGTATCCTCTACTATGCCCCATCCCCTCCCCTTCCCTCCCCTCCCTTCCCCTTT
>NW_026006321.1:148398-149733 GCF_001458135.2 Marmota marmota marmota
TTTTAGCCCCTTTATCAAATATAAGATAGTTGTAACTTTGTGGATTAGTCTCTGTGCCCTCTATTCTGTACCATTTGTCCACCCACCTGTTTTGGTACCAGTACCATGCTGTTTTTGTTACTATTGCTCTGTAGTATAGTTTGAAGTCTGGTATCGCTATACCGCCTGATTCATACTTCCTGCTTAGAGTTGCTTTTGCTCTTCTGGGTCTTTTATTTTTCCATATGAATTTCATGATTGCTTTATTTATTTCTACAAGAAATGTCATTGTGATTTTGATTGGCATTGCATTGAAACTATAGAGAACTTTTGGTAATATCACCATTTTGATGATGTTAGTTCTGCCTATCCATGAACAGGGTATATTTTTCCATCTTTTAAGATCTTCTTCTATTTCTCTCTTTAGGGTTCTGTAGTTTTCATTGTATAAATCTTTCACCTCTTTTGTTAGGTTGATTCCCAAATATTTTTTTTTGAGGATATTGTGAATGGGGTGTTTTTCATCATTTCCATTTCAGAAGTTTTGTCGCTGATATACAGGAATGCCTTTGATTTATGCTTGTTGATTTTATATCCTGCCACTTTGCTGAATTCATTTATTAGCTCTAATAGTTTCTTTGTAGACCCTTTTGGGTCTTCTGGATATAGAATGATGTTATCTGCAAATAGTGATAATTTAAGTTCTTCTTTTCCTATTTTTATGCCTTTAATTTCTTTCATCTGTCTAATTGCTCTGGCCAGTGTTTTGAGGACTATATTGAATAGAAGTGGTGATAGAGGGCATCCCTGTTTTGTTCCAGATTTTAGAGGGAATGCCTTCAATTTTTCTCCATTCAGAATGATGCTAGCCTGAGGCTTACCATAGATAGCTTTTACAATGTTGAGGTATGTTCCTGTTATCCCTAGTTTTTCTAGTGTTTTGAACATAAAGAGATGCTGTACTTTGTCGAATGCTTTTTCTGTAGCATTTCTGTAGCATCTGTTGTGATATTTCCTTTTTCATCCCGTATGTTAGTAATTTGCATTCTCTCTCTCTCTTCTCTTCGTTAGCATGGCTAAGGGTCTGTCGATCTTATTTATTTTTTTCAAAGAACCAACTTTTAGTTTTGTCAATTTTTTCAATAGTTTCTTTTGTTTCAATTTCGTTGATTTATGCTCTGATTTTAATTATTTCTTGCCTTCTGCTATATTTGCTGTTGTTTTGTTCTTCTTTTTCTAGGGCTTCGAGATGAAGTGTGAGCTCATTTATTTGTTGGTTTTTCCTTTTTTTGAGGAATGACCTCCAGGCAATGAATTTCCCTCTTAAAACTGCTTTCATTGTGTCCCATAGATTCC
>NW_026006321.1:156927-165993 GCF_001458135.2 Marmota marmota marmota
CTTTCTGATGACATCAGATCTCTGCCATGTTGGTATCCTATGCGGATGGCAGCATTTCATTCCCTTTGCTGGGTAACCAAAGCAACGGGTGAGTCTTGACCGGCCCTCAGCAGGACCCAGAAGGAGAAGCAGTTTCCGCGGGCTCCTTAGCCCTGGGCCAGGGCAGTTCTGGGAGCCGGAACTCAGCCACTCCGTGCTCGGTGTATGCTCTGATAAGAGCAGGCTCCAAGAAGCAGTTTCCGTGGGCTCCTTAGCCCTCGGCCAGAGCAGTTCCAGGAGCCGGAACTCGGCTGCTCTGTGCTCCGTGTATGCTCTGATAAGAGCAGGCTCCAAGAAGCACTCAGGCACTGAGCCTGAGTAATCTGTCTGCAAGCCACAGGCGAATGGCAGCCTGAAATTACCTGTTCTATGGCTGAATGAGCTGCGGTCAGTCGAAAACAGGGATGGTGACGTCAGCTCTCCAAGATGGTGGCTGCTGGCCTCCTCTGTGGTCTGACCGGTGTGGAGAACCGAAATGGACCGCTTCCTTCCCCCGTCTCGAACCCAGAATTCAGCACTGAGTACGGTGCTTGTATGGCTGGCAGAAACTGCAGCGCTGTATTCCTGCGCCGCTATCTCCTCGTTTCCCAGCGTGCGGTGCAGACTCTAGCCGCGGGGCGATTTGCTGAATAAGCAGTGTTACCCTCCGTGCGACAAATCTCTCGCATTTGAGTCCCCGTAGCCGATCCTCGTGTGATGGAAATCCTTCCTCCAGGTTCCAGAGCACCCCACTATTGCTGGAAAATTCCTAACAAGATAGCCTTTAGCAGTCCTGACTCGTCATACTCCCACACAGTGACGCGGCACACGGGGGCAATGCACTCCCCTCGCCGCCATCTTCCTCCAGGAATCTTCCTTCATTTCTAAAATTATTGTTTGATTTTTTTTTATAATCTCTATCTCCTGATAAAGATGCTTTTTTGCTTCTTTTATTTGCTTGTGTATTTCATTTTCAATGAGTTTTTTCATTGTTTCAATTTGCTGGCTCATATCCTCTTTAAAATTCCATTCCATCTGTCTAAGGTATTCCTTGAGTTCTTTATTTGGCCATTTTTTCTGATGCCTCTAGGTCCTCCTGTATATTTTGGCTGTCCTGCATTGTTTGTACTCCTTTTTTTTCCTTGCTTTTTCATGCTGCTTATGTTACTTCTTGCTCTGTTTGACTGCTGAGTTACTGTTTACTCTTATAAATTTATTCGGTTTTGTGTGTCTCTAGGGTCTCTCTTTTGAGATGCGAGACTTTGACTAGAGATGATGAGTTTTGTTGCACTTTAGTGTAGATTCATTCATTTTTTTTTCAATTAATAACCACAATGGGAATTTAGTTATTTAATGCAACCACTAATCTAACATGTCACCAATAAAATCTAAGCAGATTTTCACAAAACCAGGATTATATTCATTGGACATGCATTAATAATCTATACAACTTAACATTACACCAGAAAAGGAATTTATAAAAGTTCTCTTAATTTTTGGTGGTTTTCAAATTTCATGGCACAATTACCAAAAAAACTGTAAAAACAGATTTCAAATATATTCAATAAAATTGTAAAAAATTGAATAAGCCTTTAAATTTTTATACTCAAGTTTTTTAGGCCTACAGATTGTTAATATGTATTCTGACTTTTTTTCCTTGGAGTCTTGTATATTTATAGTTTTCTATATAAACTGTAGTATCTTCATAAAGACTGAGGCTCAAACTTACTGTGCTTAAAAACAATTCTCATAGGATTATTATTTTCATGGTATTTTCTTCCATAATATCTCGTTTTTAAAAGAGGTTCTTTATGAACTTGGTGTCCATTGTCATGCAATGTTATTTTTTTTCCTTTTTTCCTCCCTGTAAATTTAGATGTTCTGGTCTTGGGGAAGAGAATCAAAACCTTAAGTTCTATGAGCACATGGGTCATTGACATATTTCACTGAAGAAAGAAAAATTAAATTGATAGTAATACGTAGTCCTCAATTGTTTATTTAAGCTTTTTGTATTAGTTCCTACTGTCACTTTAGTTCCTTTATTATGTGTTTGATGTTTTTTTACCCTATTAAAATATCAGAAATATGGAGATATTTTGCACTTTAGCCTTGATGAAAAGTACAAGATATGTTCAAAGCTTCCCTAATTCTTTTCTTATTGGTAGCCACATAAGTTTTGAGAACAATCTGGCACATGGAAAAAATAGGTTTGCTTCTGTTTGAAAAGTGTGCTTAGCATTTTAAGTTGCTATACCAGTGTATAAATTTGGTGCTCTGCTAATTATACTCTGTAGAAAAAGATTAATGGAGCTTAAGCCCTGCTTTGATAAATAGTGAAAGGTAATTCTGTAGAAGAATGTCAGCCACTACAACAGGGTGAATTTATTCTACTCTTACTAGTTTTATATTACGGGACAGTGTTGACTGGGAGCCAGAAGGCTTTATGCTAACAGGTCAGAAAAAAATTGACTTATATGTTATTTTCATTCCTGTCCTGATTGTAGGTATGTTTTAAATTTTATATTATCCACAGTATTTACAAAGACATGTTTTGCATTGAGAAATTAACCCCAAAGGGTTTTGAGAGGAGGGAGTAGACCTCCAATACCAATGTAACTAAAGTCTGTCTAGTCATTGTAAATATTTATCTGTCAATTTTGACAGATTGGGGACAGCTTGATGTTTTAAATCTTGAGTATAAAAATTTAAAGGCTTATTCAATTTTTTACCATTTTATTGAATATATTTGAAATCTGTTTTTACAGTTTTTTGGTAATTGTGTCATGAAATTTGAAAACCACCAAAAATTAAGAGAACTTTTATAAATTCCTTTTCTGGTGTAATGTTAAGTTGTATAGATTATTAATGCATGTCCAATGAATATAATCCTGGTTTTGTGAAAATCTGCTTAGATTTTATTGGTGACATGTTAGATTAGTGGTTGCATTAAATAACTAAATTCCCATTGTGGTTATTAATTGAAAAAAAAAAAACTAACTCTAAATCTAAACCTAACTCTACATTTAACTGTAAACATAAGCCTAAACCAAACCCTAACACTCCCCCTAACCATAATGCTAATCCAAAAACTTGCCCTACCCCTGGGCCTAGCCATAAAACAAAACCAAGCCATATCCCTAAACCTAACCCTTACCTCAACCAAACCCTAACCTTACATCTAGCCCTAACCCTAACTATAAAAATAACCCTGATCTTTACACTGACCCTAACACTAATCCTAGCTCTAATCATTACCTGAACCTTAAATTAACCATAACATTAGACCTAACCTTAACTGTCACCCCAAAACTAGCCTTAATTGTAACCCTAGTGGATACATTAGTCATAGTCCTAACCCTAGCATTAATCCAAACACAAATCCTACCCTGGATCTGAGCCCTAAACCTAGCTTTAAACTTAATCTTAACCCCAAAACTAGCCCTAACCCTAACCCTAACCCTAGCCCTAAATCTAGCTCTAAACCTATCCCTTACCCTAAGCCAAACCCTAACACAAATGCTAACCCTAGTCTTAACCATAATCCTTAGCATAACTTTAACTCTAACCATATTACTAGTCTTAACCCTAGCCCTCATTCTAGCTCTAACCCTAACACTGACCCTCATCTGACCCAACAGTAATCCTAGGGATAAACCTGAATGTAAATCTAAAACAAACCCTAACACTAGACCTACCGGGAACCCTATACCTATACCTAAGCCTAACACTAGGCCTAGACCCAAAGCTAATACTAAATATAGCTATAACTCTAGCCCTAGACCTAAACAAAAAACTAGCACTAGCCCTAACAATAACTGTAACTGTAACCCTAGCCCTAGCCCTAACTTAACCTAAACCAAACACTTACCTTATCCCTAGACCTAAACCTAGTCCTAATTCTGGCTCTAAAACCTAAACCTAATCCTATCCTGAACACTGACCCTGACCCTAATAATAAATCTACCTCTAAATCTGAATCTAACCAAAACCTAGACCTAACACTAGACCTAGCCATAACCCTAAACCTAAAACTAGCCCTAAACATAACCCTAGATTTTACATTACCCATAACCTAACCCTAGCCCTAAACCTAAAACAAAACCTAGCTTTAATCCTAGGCCTAAACTTAGCTCTAAGCATAAAGCTCAGCCTAGCCCTAACCTTAACGCTAACTCTAACCCTAAACTTCACCTTAGACCTAACCCTAGCTCAAAGCCTAACCCTTACACTAAACATAACCCTAGCCCTAACCTAAATCCTAATTCTATCCGTAGCATTAATCCTAACCTTAACCCTAGCCCAAACTTTATCTCGAACCATATCCATTACCCTAACCTTAACCTTAACCCTAACCCTAATTGAAACCCTATCCCTAACACTAAACCTAACTCTAACTATAAATTTAAACTTAGAACTAAACCTAAACCTAACCCTTGCACTAGCCCTAACGTTAGCTCACACACTAACCCTTATCCTAACCTAACCATTACCCAAGCCCTAAACTAACACTTACCCTAACCCTAACACTTACCCTAAACCAAACCCTACACCTATCCCTAAATCTAACCCTAATTCTAGACTTAATCCAACCATAACCTAGCCCTAACCCTAGCTCTAAAACTATCCATTACACTAAACATAACCCTAACCCTAATGCTCACCCTAACCCAATTGCTAAACCTAACCCATACATCACCCTAAACCTTAACTGAAACCTAAAGTAAACCCTTCCATTACCTTAACTTTAAACCTAACCCTAATGCTAATTTGAGCCCTAACCCTTAATCTTAACATAATCCAAACACTAACCCTGACCCTGACCGTGACCCTAAATATAACGCTAGCACTAAAGCTGGTCTTTAATATAAACCTAACCCTTACACTAGACCTAATAATAACCTAACCCTAAAACTATCCTTAACCATAATCCTAGGCCTGATATTAGCCGTAGCCCAAGTCCTAGCCCTAAACCTATCAGAAAATTTACCCCTCATCCTAGCCCTAATTCTAGCTTTAATCCTAAACTGAACCATAACCCTAGGCCTAATCCTAATTCTAACCTTCACCCTAGCCATAAACCTTGCTATAACCCCACCCATTCCCGTAAATTGAAACCTAACCCATATGGTAACCCTAACCCTAGCCCAACACCTAGGCTTAACCCTAACACTAACCCTAGCCCCAATCTTAGCCCTAATTTAGCCCTAACACTAACCCTAACCCTAAGCCTAAGCCTACTCCTAAGAATAACTAATTCTCACCCTAGACATATCCCTAATTCTAACCATATTCCTTACCATAACCCTAACCCTAGCCCTAATCCTAACATGAGCCCTAACCCTAGATCAACCCTAAATCTAATCTTACCCTAACCCTAAACTTCACTCTAACACAGGCCTAACCCTGATGCTAATCCAAAATCTAGCCTTAACCCTAGCCCTAACTGTAGCCCTAAAACAAAACTGAGCCATAGCCCTAACCATAGCCCTTCACCTAAACCAAAACCTAACCCTACACCTAGCACTAACTTTAGCACTATTCAAGTCCTAAACCTAATACTAAAACTAACCCTGACCCTGACAATGACCCTAACAATAACCTTTGCTCTAAACATCACCCTAACCCTAACCCTAAAACTAGCACTAATTGTAACACTAGTTCATACATTAACCATAGCCCTAACCCTATCCCTAACCAAACCCAAAACCTAGCCCTTATTTTAGGCTTAACCCTAGTTTTAAACTTAACCCTAACCCAAAACCTAACAATAAATCTTAATCTAACCCTAGACAGAATCCTAAAAATAACCCTAGTCTTATCACTAGCTCTAACCCTATTTATTACCCTAACCATAACCCTAACCCTAATGGTAAACCTAGGCCTAACCCTAACCTAAACCCTAACCCTAACCTTGTTCATTAACCTAAACCTAACCTGAACCCTAAACCTAATCCTATCATTACTCTATGCCTAACCCTAATGTTAATTTTAGCCCTAATCCCAAACCTTAACCTAAACCAAACCCTAAATCTGACAATTCCTGTAATAATATGCCTAGTTCTAACCCTGACCCTACCCCTAAACCTAAACCTTATACTAGACCTAGCCATAAACCTAACATTAAAACTATCCCTAATGTAACCATAGACCTGACATTTGCCCTAGCTGTATCCTACCCCTAAACTTAACATAAACCATAGCCCTAACCCTAACCCTAATCCTAATCCTAGCCCTAATTCTATCCATAACCGTAGCCCTAAACTTAGCTATAATCCTATCAATTACCTTAAACATAACCCTAATTCTAATGCTAACCCTAGGCCTATATCTAACCCTATCCTTAAGCATAGCCCTATCCATTATGCTAAACCTAACCTTAACCCTAAACCTATCCCTATCATTACCCTAACCCAAACCCTAGTGCTAATTTGAGCTCTAACCCTAAACCCAAACCTAAACAAAACCTTAAACATGACCCTGACCCTAATAATACCCCTAGTTCTAAATTTGACTCTTTCTCATACCTAACCCTTACACTAAACATAGCCATAAACCTAACCCTAAAACTATCCCTAACCATAACCACAGACCTGGCATTCACCCTAAAACTAATCCTAGCCCTAACCAAAACACAAACCCTATCCCTCATCCTAGCCCTTAACCAAGCCTTAATCATAGCTCTAATAAAACCCTAGCCCTAACCCTAATTCTAAACTTTGTCCTAGCCCTAAACCTAGCTCTAACCCCATCATTTACACTAAACCTAAACCTAAGCCTAAAACTAATCCTAGGCCTAAACATAAACATAAACCTAGCCCTATTCCTAACTCTAATTAAGCCCTATACCTGATCAAACCCTAAGCCTAGCCCTAAGACTAACTCTCACTCTCGCCCTAGACCTATCCCTATTTCTAACCCTATCCTTACCATAACTCTAATCCTAGCTATAAACCTAGAACTAATGTTAGTCTTAGCCCTAGACCTAACCGTAGATCTAATCCTAACTCTAAATCTAATGCTAAACTTAAGCCTAAACCTAACCCTAACACAAGCCCTAAACCTAACACTAATCTTGAAACTAGTCCTAACCATAGCCATAGGCCTAACACAAAACCGAGCCAGAGCCCTAACTTTAAAGCTTATCCTAAACCAAAACCTAACCCTACACCTAGCCCTAACCATAGCCCTAATTCGAGTTCAAACCCTAACCCTAAAACTACCCCTGATCTTAATTTTGACCCTAATATTAACCCTAGATCTAAACATCACCCTAACGTTAAACCTAACCATAACATAGACCTAGTCCTAACCCTAATCTTATAACAATTTCAAATCATAACCCTATTGCAAACATTGGCCATAACACTAAACCTAGACCTAACTCTAACCAAAACCTAGTTCTAATCTGAGACCTAACCCTAGTTTTAACCCAAAACCTAACCCTAACACTAGCCCTAACTCTACCCTAAATGTAGCCTTAACCCTATGTCTAACCCTATCCCTTACCCTAAGCCAATCCTAACCCTAATGCAAACCCTAGTCCTAACCCTAATCCTTAGCCTAATCCAAACCTTAACCCCATTACTAGTCCTAACCGTAGCCTTCATTCTAGCTCTAACCATAACTCAAACCTGACACTTATTCTGACCCTAATGATAACCATAGGTCTAAACCTGATCCTAATTCTATACTGAACCCTAACACTAGCACTAGAAATAAACCTATACCTAAACCTAACCCTAACACTAACTCTAGACCTAATCCTAATCCTAAATCTAGCCATATATCTAGCCCTAGACCTAAACAAAAACCTATCCCTAGTCCTAATGATAAACCTTAACTCACTCAGACACTAACTCTACCCCCAGACCTAACCCTAGTGATAATTCTGGCTTTAAGCCTAACCCTAACTCTAACCCGAACACTGACCCTGACCCTAACACTAACCCTAGCTCTAAACATCATGCTAACAATAACCCTAACCATAACACTTGACCTAGCCATAACACTAACCCAAAAAATAGCCCTAATCATAAAACTAGTTCATATATTAGCTGTAGCCCTAACACTGCCCTAATATAACCCCAAACCTGGCCCTAATCCAAGTTCTAACCATAACTTTAACCCTAATCCTAACTCTAGCATAAGCCAATTCCTAACCCTAGTCCTAACCCTAGCTCTTACCCTATTTGTTACCTTAAGCCAAACCCTAAACCTAATGCTAACCCTAGTCCTAACCCTAATTTATAGCCTAACCCAAACTCTAACCCTGTTACTAGTCCTATCTCTAGCACTCATTCTAGCTCTAACCATAACCCAAACCCTAATCCTAACCCTGAAACTTATACTGACCTTAACACTTATCGTAGGTCTCACCTGACCCTAATCCGAACACAAACCCTAACATTAGCCCTACTGGTAATCCTAAACCTAAACCTAAACCTAAACCTGACACTAGCCCTAAACGTAAATCTAATCCTAAATCTAGCCATAACTCT
This sequence comes from Marmota marmota marmota, assembly GCF_001458135.2. Classification (NCBI taxonomy): domain Eukaryota; kingdom Metazoa; phylum Chordata; class Mammalia; order Rodentia; family Sciuridae; genus Marmota; species Marmota marmota. Next base: position 165,444 of record NW_026006321.1, read on the forward strand.
AGCCATAGACCTGAACAACAACGTTTCCCTAGCCCTAACAATCACCCTTAACATAACCCAAATACTGAATCCTGCTTCTAGACCTAACCCTAGTCCTAATTCTAGCACTAAACGCAACACTAACACTAACCTGAACATTGACCCTGACCGTAACATAAACCTAGCTCCAAAGCTCAACCTAACACTAAACCTAATCCTAACACTACACCTAGCCATAAACCTAACCCTAAAACTAGCCATAATCATAACCCTAGCTCTTATCTATCCATGGCCCTAACCCTAGGCCTAAACTAACACAAAACCTATCCTAATCGTAGGCCTAAACCTAGCCCTAATTGTAACCCTAAACCTAACCCAACCCAAACCCTAACCCTAACCCTCCCCTTAGTTTTAACCCTAGTTCAAAGCCTAAACTTAACCCTAGCCCTAGCCTAAACCCTAACCTAAACCTAGCCCTAATCCTAAGCTTAACCATAGCCCTAACCATAGCTCAAATTCTATCCACTATCCTAACACTAGCCCTAATCCTAAACATAACCCTCGCCCTATA
>NW_026006321.1:169166-179546 GCF_001458135.2 Marmota marmota marmota
TAACCTATCCATTACCCTAAAACTAAACTGAACCCTAATTTTAAGCCTATTCATTACCCTAACTCTAACTATAGCCCTATCGCTAATTAAAGCCCTAAACCTAAACCTAAACCTAAACTGAACCGTAAGCCATACCCTGACCTTAATAATACATCAAGCTCTAAACATGACCCTTACCCTAAATCTAACCCTTACACTAGACCTAACCATAAACATAACCCTAAATCTATCCCTAACCGTAACTCTAGTCTTAACCCTAGACATTTACCCTAACACAAATCCTAGCTCTAAACCTTATCCTAACTGAAAAACTAACCCTAACACTAGACAAACCCTAAATCTACCCATAACCATAATCCTAGCTCTTACATTACCCATACACCTAACACTAGCCCTAAACCTCACACAAAACCTAGCACTAATCCTAGCCCTAAACCTAGAAGTAAGCATAACCCTAACCCTATCCCGAGCACTAACCTTAACCCTAACGCTGGCCCTGGCCCTAACCCTACTAAAACTGTAACCCTTACCCTAAACATAACTCTAGCCTTAACCCTAAACTTAAACCTAGCCCCAATCCTAACTGTAACCATAGCACAAATCCTAGCACAAACTCTATCCATTACCTTAAACAGAACCCTAACCCTAATGCAATCCCAATCCATAACCCTAACCCTAACCCTAATCATAGCCCTGACTCTAACCATAACCCTCACCCCAGCCCTAACCCTAGCTCAAACCCTAACACTTCTGCTAAACCTAACACTAACACTAACCCTAGGCCTATCTCTAAACCTATCCAAAATTCTAACATTAACACAAGCCCTAACACTAGCATTAACCATATCCTTTGCCCTAAACATAAGCCTAATCCAAATGATAATCCTAGACATAACCCTAATCCTATTGCTAACACTGACCCTATCCATTACTCTAAACCTAACCTGAACCCTAAACCTAACACTATCCATTACTTTAACCCTAATCCTAATGCTAATTTGAGCCCTAACCCTAAACCTTATCCTAAACCAAACCCTAAACCAAACTCTTTCCATAATAATACACCTAGCTCTAAACCTGACCTTTACCCTAAACCTAATTTTCCACTAGACCTAGCCATAAACCTAACCTTAACACTATCCCTAACCATAATCCTAGACCTGACATTAACCCTAGCCCAAATCCTAGCTCTAAACCTAACACAAACCTCGGCCCTCAACCTAGCCCTAAACCCAGCCTTAATCCTAACCCGAACACTCACCCTATTCCTATCCCTAATTTTAACCCTCGCCCTAGCCCTGAACCTAGCTATTCCCTAACTTTTCCCTTCCCCTAAAACTAATCATAACCCTAACACTAACACTAACCCTAATTCTAGCCCTAACCATAGGCCTAACCCTAACACTAAACCTAGTGCTAATCTAGCCCTGATTTAGCCCTAACCCTAAGCAAACCCCTAACTCTAGCCCTAAGACTAACTCTAACTCTAACCATAGCCCTATTTCTATTTCTAAACATGTCCATTACCGTAACTCTAACACTAGTCCTTATCTTAGCCTTAACCTTAGATCTAACCATAACTCTAAATCTAACCTTAACCTTAAGCTTAATCCTCACCCTACCACTAGCTAAACACTATTGCTAATCCTTAAACTAAACCTAACCCTAGCTCTAGCCCTAAAACAAAACTGAGCCATTACCCTAACCCTAAACCTAACTTAAACCAAATCCTAATCCTGCAACTAGCCATAACCCTAGCTCAAATTCGAGTCATAGGGCTAAATCTAACCCTTACCCTGACTTGTATCCAAACACTAACCCTAGCTCTATATATCACCCTAACCATAAAGCAAATGCTAACACCATTCATAGACCAAACCCTAACCCTAAAACTAACCCTAATAATAACCCTAGTTCTTACATTAGCCATAGTCCTAACCCTAGCCTTAACACTAACACTAAAATAGCCCTAATCTGAGCCCTAAAACTAGACTTAACCCTAACCCTAACCCTAGCCCTAAACCTAACCCTAACACTATCCCTAACCCTAACTCTAACCCTATCCCTTACCCTAAGCCAAACCCTATCCATAATGCTAACCCTAGTCCTAATCATAACCCTTAGCCTAAATCAAACACTAAACCTATTACTAGTCCAAACACTAGCCCTCATTCTAGCTCTAACCCTAACCCAAAACCCAACCCGAACCTTCACCCTTATTCTTACCATAACACTAAATATAGGTCTAAACCTGACCCTAACCTTAAACCGAACGCTGAAACTATCCCTACCAGTAAACTTCTACCTAAACCTAACACTAACACTAGCCCTAGACCTAAACCTAATCCTAACTCTAGCCCTAGACTTAAACAAAAACTTAGTTCCAGCCCTAACAATAACCCTTAACCTAAACCAAACAATAATACTACCTCTAGACCTAACCCTACTCCTAATTCTGGGTTTCACCCTAACTCTAAGTTGAACACTGACCCTGAAAGTGACACTAAACCTATCTCTAAAACTGACCCTAAACCAAATTCAAAACCTAACAGTAAACATAGCCATAACCCTAACCCTAAATGTAGCCCTAATTAGAACCTAGATTTTACATTATCCATAGCAGCAACACTTGGCCTAAACCTAATACAAAACCTAGCCCTAATCCAAAACCTAAGCCTACCATAAACATAACCCTAACACTAACCCTAACCCTAACCCTAAGCTTAATGCTCACCTTAGACCTAAGCATAGCTCAAAGCCTAATCTTTGACCTAAACATAACCCTAGACTTATCCCTAACAATAACCCTAACCTTAGCCCTAATCCTAACTTTAATCCTAGCCCTAACCCTAGCATTACCCTAATTCTAACCCTAAACCTAATGATAACCCTAGCCCTAACCCTAATCGAGACCCTAACACAAACCATAAAACTAATCCTAGACCTAACCCTAAACCTAACCCTTGTCATAAACCTAACCCTAACTCAAACCATAACCCTTAACCTAAACCAAATAGTAAACCTAGCCCTAAAACTAAACTTAAATGTAAAACTAACCTTACATCTACCCAATCTATTACCCTAAACCTAAACCTACCTCAAATGAAAGCCCCAGCCTAACCCTAAACCTAACCCTGAATATAACTATAACCCTAACCCTAGACCTAAAACTAACCCTAACCCTCTCCCTAGAACTAACCCTAGCTCAAAACCTTATGTTTACCCTAACCCTACTCTAAGCTAGGTTTACCAGCCCTAATTCAAACCCTAACCTTAACTCTAGCCTTAATCCTAACCATAACCCTAGCCCTAACCCTAGCTCTAACACTATACATTACCCTTATGATAACCCTATTCCAAATGCTAACCCTAGGCCTAACCCTAACCTTATCACAAACCCTAAATCTCTCCATTACCCTAAACCTTCCCTGAAACCTAACCTAACCCTATCCATTACCCTAAACCTAACTCTAACCCTTATGCTCATTTGAGGCCTATCCCTAAACTTTAACCTAAAACAAATCATAACCCTGACCCTGAACCTAAAAATACCCCTAGCTCTAAAACTGACCCTTACCCTAAATTAACCCTTACACTAGACCAAGAAATAGACCTAATCCTAAATCTACGCCTAACTGTAACACTAGACCTGACATTATCCCTAACCCCAATTCTAGACCTAACCCTACAACAAACCCTAGCCCTCATCCTAGTCCTAAACCTAGCCTTAATTATAACCCTAACCCCAACCCTAGCCCTAATCCTAATTCTAATGCTCACTCTACCTCTAAACCTAGCTATAACACATCCCTTACCCTAAACTTAACCCTAACACTAGCCCTAATGCTAGGCCTAAGCTGAACACTAACCCTAGTTCTAATCCTTGCCCTGATTTAGCCCTATCCCTAAAACGAACCATTACCCTAGCCCTAAGACTAACTCTAGATCTTTCCCAAGCCTTATCCCTAGTTGTGTCCCTATTCCTTACCATAACCCTAAACCTAGCCCTAACTCTTGCCCTATCCTTAGACCTAGCCCTAACCCTATATCTAACCCTAATTCCAAATCTTAACCTAACCCTAAGCCTAAGCCTAACACAAACACTAGCCCTAACCCTAATGCTAATCATATAACTAGCCCTAACCCTAAACCTAGGACTAAAACAAAACTGAGAAATAGGGGCTGACTCTGACAGTCACACTAACCCTAGCTCTAATCATCACCCTAACCCTAACACTAACCCTAACACTAAACCTAGCTCCAATCTTAATCCTAAAATTAGCCCTGGTCATAACCCTTGTACTTACATTAGCTGTAATCCTAACCCTAGCACTAACTTAATCCCAAACCCAGTCTTAATCTGATCCCTAACCCGATCTTTTACCCTAACACTAACCCTAACCCTAGCCTAGCCCTAATCATAACCATAACCCTAGCCCTAACCCTATCCATCCATTACCATAACCCTAACCCTAATGCTAACCCTAGGCCAAAACCTAACCATATCTCTACTTCTATCTCTATCCATTTCCCTAAACCTAACAGGAACCCTAATTCTAAGTCTATAATTACCCTAACGCTCACCAATATGCTAATTAGATCCCTAACTTTAAGCCTTAACCTATCCCAAACCCTAACCTTAACAATACACCTAGCCCTAAACCTTACCCTAACCATAAATCTAAACCTTACACTAGACATAGCCATAATCCTAACCCTAAATCTATCTTTAAACATAATTCTAGACTTGAAATTAGCCATACTACTAATTCTATCCCTAAACCTAAAACAAACCCTAGCCCTCATCTTAGCCCTAAACTTAGCCTTAATCATAACCCTAATCCTAACCCTAATCCTAACCCTTATTCTAAACATCCCCCTACCTCTAAAATTAACCTAGCTTATCCTAAACTAAATCATAAATCTAACCTTAATTCTATGCTTAAGCTGAACACTAACCATAGACCTATTCCTAGCCCTAATTTAGCCCTATCCCTAACCCTAACCCTAATCTTAGCCCTAAGACTAACAATAATTCTCACACTAGCCTTATCACTAGTTCTAATTCTAGCCCTTACCATAACCCTAACCCTAGCTCTAACCCTTGCCCAATCCTTAGTCCTCGCCCTAACCCTAAGCCTAAGACTCACATTAACACTACACCTAATCCTAATGCTAATCATAAAACTAGCCCTAACCCTACAAATAGCAGTAAAAAAACTGAGCAATAGTCCTAACACTAAACCTAACTTAAACCAAACCCTAACACTACACCTAGACCTAACCATAGCCTTAATTCGAGTACTAACCCTAACCTTAAAAGTATAACTGACACTGACACATATGCTAAACTCACCCTAGCTTGAAACACCATCCTAAACTTAAACCAAACCTTAACAATAACCCTAGCCCTTACTTGAGTTCTAACCCTAACCCTGACCCTGACTCATATCCTAAAACTAAACCTAGCTCTAAATATCACCCTAACCNTCCATATCCTGAACCCTAACCCTTAACCTAAACCAAACCATAAACCTACACCTAGCCCTAAGCCTAACTATAAAAATAACTCTGAAAATCCTAGCTCTAAACATCACCCTAACCTTAAATTAATCCTAACACTAGACCTAGCCTTAACCCTAACTCTAAAACCAGCCCTAATCGTAACACTATTTCATACATTAGTCATTTTCATAACTCTAGCCCTAACCCTAACACAAATCCTACCCCTAATTCTAGCCCTAACCCTAGCTTTAATCCTAATCTTAACCTCAACACTAGCCCTAACCCTAACCCTAACCCTAACCCTAACCCTAGCCCTAACCCTATCCCTTACCCTAAGCGAAACCCTAAACCAAATGCTAACCCTAGTCCTAACCCTAATCCTTAGCCTAACTTAAACACTAACAGTATAACTAGTCTTATCCCTAGCCCTCATTTTTGCTCTAACCCTAACCCTGACCCTTATTCTGATCCTAACAGTAACCCTAGGTCTAAAGCTGACCCTAACCATAAACCAAACCCTAACACTAGCCCTACCAGTAAACCTATACCTATACCTAACCTTAAAACTAGATCTAGACCCAAAACTAATCCTAATTATAGCTATAATTGTAGCCTTTGACCTAAACAAAATCCTAGCTCTAGCCCTAACAATAACCCTTTACGTAAACTAAACAATTACTCTACCCCTAGACCTAACACTAGTTCTAATTCTGGCTCTAACCCTAACCCTGACCCTATCCTGAAAACTGACACTGACCCTAGCATTAACCTATCTCTAAACCTGACCCTAACCCAAAACCTAGTCCTAACACTAGACCTAGCCATAACCCTAACCTTAATACTAGCCCTAAACATAACCCTAGCCCTAACCCTAGCATTAAACCTAATGTTAACCCTAACACTAGCCCTAACCCTAAACATAGTCCTAACCCTAGCCTAAATCTAACACAAAGCCTAGCCATAATCCTAGGCCTAAATTTAGCCCTAAGCATAAACTTAACCCAAACCCTAGCCCTCACACTAACACTAACATTAACCCTTGCCTTAGACCTAACCCCAGATCAAAGCCAAACCCTTACTCTAAACATTACCCTAGCCTTATCCTAAACCTTAACCCTAATCCTAGCTTTTATCCTAACCTTAATCCTATCCTGAACTTTAGTTCTATCCTGGTCAATTACCCTAACCCTAATTATAACCCTATACCTAACACTAAACCTAACACTAATCATAAATGTAACCCAATACCTAACCATAAACCTAAACCTCACCATAGCCTTAACCCTAGCTGAAACATTAAGGCTTACACTAAACCTAATCCTAAAACTAGCCCTAATCCATACACTAACCCTAACCCAAAGCCTAACCCTAAATCTAACATTATCCATTACCCTAAATCTAACCCTAACTCTAATAAAAACTTTAGCCATAACTCTAACCCTAAACCACACCCTTACCATAAAGATAACCCTAGACTAAATGTACACCCTAGACTAAACGCCCTAGCCCTAACCCTATACTCAAACACTAGGCCTTACCCTAACCTAACCATAACCCTAGCCATAAACCTAACATATACCCTAAACCAAACCCTACCCTATCCCTAAACCTAACCCTAATCCTAGACTCAATTCAAACAATAACCTAGCCCTAACCCTAGCTCTAAATCTATCCATTACACTAAACATTAAGCTAACCCTAATGCTAACCTTAACCCTATTGCTAAACCTAACCCATCCATTACCCTAAACCTTAACTGAAACCTAAACCTGACCCTATCCATTACCCTAATCTAAGCCTAAACTGAACACTAATTCAACCCTTACCCTAAACTTTGACCTAAACCAAATGCTAACCCTGACCCTAACTGTAATATTACCCCTAACTCTAAACGTGACCCTTACACTAAACATAGCTCTGACACTAGACCTAGCCATAACCTAACCCTAAAATGATCCCTCACCATAACCTTTGACCTGACATTAGCCCTAGCCCTAGTTCTAGCCCTGAATCTTACAGAAACCCTAGCCTTAAACCTAGCCTTAATCCTAACCCAAACACTAACCATGCCCTAATCCTAATTCTAACCCTCACCCTATACCTAAATCTAGCTATAACTACACCCATTCCCCTAAACTTAATACTAACCCCAATGCTAATCCTAAACCTAGCCCTAACCCTAGGCCTAACCCTAACACTAACCCTATCCCTAATCCTAGCCTAATTTAGCCATAACCCTAACCCTAGATCTAGTCCTAAATCTAAATCTAACTATCATCCTAGCAGTTTCCCTAGTTCTAACCCTATCCCTTACCATAACACTTACCTAGCCCTAACCCTAGCCCTGGATCTAACCCTAACTCTAAATCTAACCCTAACCCTAAGCCTAAACCTCACCCTAACACTAGCCCTAACCCTAACCCTAATTCAAAATCTAGTCCTAACCCTAGCCCTAGCCATAAAACAAAACCGAGCCATAGCCCTAACCCTAACCCATACAAGTCAAGATGAAGATAAACCTTAAAACACAAATGGTTCCTGACATCAAACCTTGAACTGAGAAGACCCAAACCTGGGGAAAGTGGCAATGCTAGGCAAAAGATGAATCCTGACCGATATCAAAGAAATTTGAACAAACTAACTCTAACACAAACATTAGTTCTAACCCTAGCCCTAACCCTAATCCTAAAGCTAAGCCTTTCCTGTTTATAGAGCTTGATCATAAAAGACCCAATCTTGGGGTGCCTAGTAGGGCAAAGTAACAGATGAATCCTGCCCACTATCAAAAATATCTGACCAAATAATTGGGGGGAAGTGTTTCAGTACATGCGTATTTCCCCTGTTTTCTCCTAAAGTGCTCTTGGATAAATTGTTTTTTCATGCTTCAGCTTAAGGTACTTTCACAAGGAACAAACCAGCACATACCCACAGCGAAGTGATTGAGTGTGTGAAGTTTCATGCAGCTAGCAACAACGCTGTTTGATTTCCAGCTCCATTTCCATTCACAAATATAGGCCATAATGAAGTGAAACCTAAAAATTCAAACTGTTCTTGACACTGAACTATTGAACCTTGAAGGCCCAAATATGGGGAGCCTACTAAGGATAGGTAAAGGATTAATCCTGTATAGTATCAAAGTACTCCAACTAAAAAAAAATTCGAAGCTCTTTCGGTACTTGTGTATTCTGCTTCCTCCTAAAGCACTCAGAGATAAAGTTGTTTCTTTCTACTTCAGCTTAGGGATACTTCTCAGGAAACAAACCAGCTCATACCCACAGCGAAGTGATTGAGTGTGTGAAGTTTCAAGCAGCTTCTCTTCACCAAAATAGTTCAAAATAAAGTTAAGCCTTAAAATACAAACTGTTCCTGACAGTGAACCTTTGAACTAAGAATGCCCAAACCAGGGAACATTGTGACGCTAGGTAAAAGATGAATCCTGCCCTGTATCAATGATACATGACTCTAACCCTAACACTAGGTTTAAACCTAGCCCTTACCCTAACTATAAACCTAACCCTAATCTGTTTAGAGAACCTTTAATCATAGATGTCCCAAATTAAGGGAGCCTAGTGGGTCAAGCTAACAGATTAATATTGTGCAGTATCAAAGAAATCTGACAAAATCATTTGGGGAGGTAGTCCAGTACATGTACATTTCTCTGTTGTCTCCTACAGTACTTTCAGAAAAAGATGTTTTTTTGCATGCATCAGCTTTGGGAAAGGTTCACAATGAAGAAACCAGAGAGTGCCCACATAGAACTGATCGAGTGTGTGCAGTTTCAAGCATCCAGCACCAACCTTGTTTGATTTTCAGCTCCATTTCCATTAACCTGTATAGATCAAAATGAAGAAAATCTTAAAATACAAACTGTTCTTGTATCAGCGAACCATTGAAAGGAGAAGGCCCAAACCTGGGGAAAACGGTAAGGCTAGGTAAAAGATGAATTATGCCAAGTATCAAATGAATTTGAACAAAACTCACTCTAACTCTAACACTAGATATAACCCAACCCTAACCTAATTCTAACCTATTTAGAGTACCTATGATTATATAAGTCCCAAATTTGGGGAGCCTAGTGGTGCAACTTAACAGATGACTCTTGTGCAGTATCAAAGAAATTTGATGAAAAATTGGGGGAGGTATTTCAGTACATTCACATTTCCCTGTTTTTTCTTAAAGTACTCTTGGATAAATTGTGCTTTCATGCTTCAGCTTAAGGTACTTTCAAAAAGAAAAAAACAAAGAGTGCCCACAGAGAGCTGATTGAGTGTGTGAAGGTTCATGCAGCTACCACCAATCCTGTTGATTTCCAGCTCCATTGCCATTCACACCTATAGGCTATAATGAAGTGAAACCTAAAAATTCAAACTGTTCCTGACACTGAACCATTGAACCTTGAAATCCCAAACTTGGAGAGCCTACTAAGGCTAGGTCAAGGATGAATCTTGTACACTAAGTAATCCAACCAAAAAATTTGAAGCTCTTTCACTACATGAGTATTCTGCTGGCTCCTAAAGCACTCAGAGATAAAACTGTTTCTTTCTACTTCATCATACAGCTAATTCCACAGGAAACATCAGATTATGCTCACTGAAAATTGATGGAGTGTGTGAAGTTTCTAGCAACTAGACCAAACACTGTTCGATTTCCAGCTTCATTTCCGTTCACCCCTATAGGGCAAAATGAAGAGAAACATGAACATTGAAACTCTTACTGAAAACAAACCCTTTATGAAGGAGGCCCAAATATTTGGATTATAGTCAAAATAGGAAAAAGATGAATCCTGCACAGTATCATAGAAATTTGAAAACAAAACTAACTCTAACCCTAACACTAGGTCTAATCCTAGTCCTAACACTAACTCTAACACTAACC
>NW_026006321.1:184114-196680 GCF_001458135.2 Marmota marmota marmota
TTACTATTTATACATAGGGTAATTTTATGAATACAGATAAGGAGTATGAATTTATACATTCTTCCATTAATTCCCCCTGTCTATTCATTAGAGTTCTCCTCCAAATTTGCTAAATTAGATTGATCCCATACATTCATTCCTTTCCCCCTTAACATGGCATCCTACCACTGACCTCAGTTCTCTATACATGACCAGAAATGGTATGCCTTTTATGAAACTAATGTCTATATTCTAAATAATAATTGAAACCCACATCTGTAGACATAGAGTCTAAATATAAATGTATTTATAATAGTTAGGCTTAGGCTTCGGGTTAGGGTTAGATTTAGAGTTAGATTTTGATCTATGCTTATGGCTAGGGCTAAGAATAGGGCAAGGTTTAGGATTAGGGTTAGGGTTAGGTTTAGGGTTATGATAAGGGTTAGGGTTAGAACTAGTGATAGGGCTAGTGTGAGAGTTAGAGTTAGTCTTAGGGTTAGGGTCAGAGTTAATGTTACGGTTAGTGATAGGGCTAAGTTAGGGCTAGCGTTAGTGTTATGTTTAGGCCTAGGGTTAGGTTTAGAGTTAGGGTTACATTAGGGTAAAGGATTGGGTTATAGCTAGGTTGAGGGCTAGGGCAAGTGTTAGCATTAGGGTTAGGCTAGGGTTAGGGTTAGGGTTAAGATTAAAGCTAGGTTTAGGGCTAGGATGAGGGCTAATATTTGTGTTGGGGTTAGGGCTAGTATTAAGCCTAGGACTAATGTCAGGTCTAGGGTTACAGTTAGGCATAGATTTAGTGTTAGGTTTATGGCTTGGTCCAGTGTAGGGTTAGGTTTACACTAAGGGTCAGTTTTGGAGCCAGGGTTATTATTAGGGTCAGTATCAAGGTGAGGATTTGGGTTAGGTTAGTGTTTAGATTTAGGGCGTTAATTTTCATTAGGTTTAGGGTTAAGTTAATGAAAGGGTTAGGTTTAGCATTTAGGTGTGGTTAAGTGTAATGGATAGGGTTAGGCCTAGTGTTAGCATAAGGGTTGGGTTATCATTAGGGTAATGGATAGGGTTAGACCTAAGATTAGGGGTAGGGTTATGTATCGGATTAGTGCTTTTGTTTGTGTTAGGGTTAGGTTTATATTTAGGATTAAAGCTAGTTTTAGGGGCTGGGGACTTTGCTCAAGCATTAGTATGTTCACCTGGCATGCACAGGGTGCTGGGTTCGATCCTCAGCACCACATACCAACAAAATAAAGATGTTGTGCCCACCAAAAACTAAAAAACAATAAATATTAAAAAAAAAACAAGGATTAGGACTCAGATTAAGGCTAGGTTTTGGGTTCCGTTAGGGCTAGGGTTAAGGCTACGACTAATTTACAAATTAGTGTTATGTTTAGCTTTAGTGATAGGGTAAGGGTTAGGGCTAGGTCTAGTGTTAGGGTTAACTTTATGGTTACAATGATGTTTAGAGCTAGGTTTAATGTTAGGATCAGAGTCAGGGTCCGGATTAGTTTTCAGGTTAGGGTTAGGACTAGAATTAGAGATAGGATTAGGGCTAGGTGTAGGGTTAGGGTTTGGTTTAGGTTAATGTTAGAGTTAGGATTATGATTTGGTTTTGTGAGAGTATAGGGCTAGGGTGAGAGTTTGAGTTAGTCTTAGGCTAGGGTTAGGGTTTTATTGTTAGGGTTATGGTTAGGTTTAGGTTAAGGAATAGGATTATAGCTACTTTTAGGCTAGGGTGAAGATTAGAATTAATGTGAGGGTTAGGGTTGGGTTTATGCTTAAGGTGAGGTTTATGGCTAGGATGTGGGCTAAGGTTTGTGTTAGGGTTAGGACTAGGATTAGATCTAGGGCTAATGTCAGGACTAGGGTTACAGTTAGGCAGAGTTTTAGGGTTAGGTTTATAGCTAGGACTATTGTAAGGGTTAGGTTTCATGTAGGGTAAGGTTTAGAGCTATGGGTATTATTAGGGTCAGGGTCAGAGTTATTGTTTTTCTTAGGTTAAGGCTTAATTATCATTACACTTAGGTATAGGTTAATGATTGTTTTAGGTTTAAAGTTCAGGTTAGGTGTAGGGTAATGAATAGGGTTAGGGTTAGGGATACGATTAGGGTTCAGCCTAGGGTTAGTGGAAGCATTAGGGTTATCATTAGGGTAATGAATAGGGTTAGAGCTAGTGATAGGGTTAGTGTTATGCTTAGGATTAGGTCTAGGTTTAGGCTTAGGTTTAGGGTTAGGGCTAAGGTTAGGGTTATGGTGAGCTTTAGGGTTAAAGGTAGGGTAGGGCTTGGGTTAGGGCTAGGTTTTGTGATAGGTTAGGGCTACAGCAAATGTAAGAACTTTTTATGAATAGGGCTAGTTCTAGGGTTAATGATAGAGCTAAGTATAGTTTTGGGGTTAGGTTTAGGGTTAGGGTTATATTCAGAGCTAGGGTTAGTGTTAGTGTCATTGTCAGTGTTCAGTTTAGGGTAATGGTTAATGTGAAAGCCAAAATTAGGACTAGGTTTAAGTCTAGGAGAACGGTTAGTATTTGGCTTTAGGCTAAGGGTTATTGTTAGGGCTATGGCTAGTATTTTCTTTAGGTCTAGGGCTAGAGTTATGCCTAGATTAGGATTAGGTTTAGGTGTAGGGTTAGTGTTAAGGTTGGGTTTAGGTATAAGGTTACAAGTAGGGCTAGTTTTTGGGTTCAGTTTAGGGTTAGGTTCATGTTTAGACCTATGATTAGTATTAGGGTCAGAATAAGGGTCAGGGTTAGGGTTAGGGTTTGGGTTATGGTTAGAGCTAGAATTAGGAGTAGGGTTAGGACTAGTAATAGGGTTAGGGTTTGAGTTAGGTTAAGGATTAGCATTAACATTGGGATTAGCATTAGGTTTAGGCTTTGGCTTAGGGTAAGGTATAGAGTTAGAGCTAGGTTGAGGTCTAAGGTTTAGGGCTAGGGTTAGGGTTAAAACTAGGTTGAGGGTTGAGCTTAGGGCTACTTTTTGTGTTAGTGTTAGGCAAGGTTAAGAACAATGGCTAATGTAAGAAATAGGGTTTTTAGTGTTAGTTTTAGGGTTATGGTTAGGGGTTAAACCTCTAGTGTTAGGATCAGGTTTAAGATTAGGGTGAATAATTATTTTTTTGGATAGTGTTAGTGTTAGGTTAATAATAAGGGTATGTTTTAATTTTAGGGTTAGGGTTAGGACTCCAGTTAAGGCTAGGGTTAATGTAAGGGTTCGGTTTAAAGTTAGGGTGCTGTTTAGAGCTAGGCTGAGTTGTAGGATATGAGTCAGAGTCAGAGTTAGTGTTAAGGATAAGTTTAGGACTCGAATTAGGGCTAGGATTAAGTGTAGGTATAGTGTTAGGGTTTTGTTTAAGTTAAAGTTTAGGGTTAGGGCTATTGCTTGGTTTTGTTTTACAGCTAGTGTTAGGTTAGGGCTAGTTTTATGATTAGCATTAGGGCTAAGGCTAGTGTTAATGTTTGGCTTAGGCTTAGGTTTAGGGTAAATTTAGCATTAGGTTTCCATCTAGGGTTAGTACTAGGAATAAGGATTAGGCAATGGTTATGGCTAGGGTTAGAGCTAGGGTTAGGTCTAGGGTTAGAATTACGGTAATGGATAGGGTAAGAAGTAGAAATAGGGCTAATGTGAGAGTTAGAGTTAGTTTTAGGCTAGTGTTAGGGTTAGGGTTGGGATAGGGATAGGCTTAAATTAGTGCTAGGATTAGGGCTAGGGTTAATGTTCACCCTAGGCCTAGCATTAGGGTTAGGTTAGGGTTAAGTTTAGGATAAGGAATTATGTTATAGATAGGTTTAGAGAGAGGGTGATGTTTGGAATTTGGGTTAGGGCTATGGTTAGGGTTAGGATTATTATTAAGGCCAGGTTTAGGGCTAGGATAAGGGCAACAATTTTTTTTAGGGTTAGGGCTAGGATTAGGGCTAGGGCTAATATCAGATCTAGGGTTATGGATAAAGATAATTTTAGGGTTAGGTTTATGGCTCCATGTAGTGAAAGGCTTAGGGTTAAGGTCAGGTTTAGATCTAGGGGTATTATTAGGGTCAAGGTCTGTGTTAGAAGTTTGGGATAGGTTAAGTTTTAAAGTTAGGACTCGAATTAGTGTTATTGTTAGTGTTAGTGTAATGATAGGGTGAAGTTTAGGGTTTATGTTTGGTTTAGGGTAATGCATAGGTTTAGGATTAGGGATAGGGTTAGGGTTAGGCCAAGGGTTATGGTTACAGCAATGGATAGGTTTAGAGCTAGGGTTAGGGCTAGGGTTATGGTTTGGATTAGGGCTAGGTTTAGGTTTAGGGTTAGGGTTAAAACTCGGTTTAAAACTCAGATTAGGGCTAGGTTTTGGGTTAAGTTAGTGCTAGGGTTAGGGTAAGGCTAATGTAAGTACCAGGGTTACAATTATGGCTAAATTTAGGTTTAGGGTTAGTGGTTGGTCTAGCATTAGGTTTAGAGTTAGTGATAGGGTGATGCTTAGACTAGGGTTAGTATTTTGTTCAGAGTTAGGGTCAGTGTTAGTTCTATTTTTCTGCTTATCACTAGAATTAGAGCTAAGGTTGCAGTTAGGGTTAGGGTTTGGTTTACATTAAGGGTTAGGGTTAGGGCTATTGCTTGGTATTGTTTTAGGACTAGGGCTATGATTAAGGTTACTTTTAGGATTGGCTTTAGGGTTAGGGCTAGTGTTAGTTTTAAGTTTAGGGTTAGGGTTAAAGTTAGATTTAGAGTTAGGGTTAGGGTTAGGCTTAGGGTTAGGGTTAAATTAAGAGTTAAAATTAGATCAAAGTTAGGGCTAGGGCTAATGATAGGGCTAGGTTTAGGGATAGGATTAGGGTTCTGGTAAGGGATAGGATTAGAACTATGGATGAGGCTAGGGTGAGAGTTAGAGTTAGGGTAATGGATATGATTAGATGTAGATTTATGGCTATGTTTAATGTTAGATTGAGGTTTAGGCTAGAGTTAGGGTTATGGTTATGTTTAGAGCTAGGGTTAGGGCTAGGGTTAGGAATAGGGCTAATTTAGGGTTAAGATTCGGGCTAGGGTTAGTTTTCCTGTTAGGCCTAAGGTTAGGTTTAGGGTTAGAATTAAGTCTAGGTTTAGGGCTAGGCTAAGGCCTGGGGTTTATGTTAGGTTTAGGGCTATGATTAGGGCTATGACTAATGTCAGGTCTAGGCTCACGATTGTGGATAGTTTTGGGATTAGGATTATGGCTAGGTCTAGTGTAATGGTTAGGTTTAGTGTAAGGGTCAGTTTTTAAGCTAGGAGATTTATTAGGTTCAGGGTCAGTGGTAGAGTGTGGTTGAGATTAGGGTTTAGGGTAAGGGCTTAAATGAGCATTAGGGTGTTGGTTAAAGAAATGTTAGGGTTTTGTTTAGAGTTTACATTAGATTTAGGGTAATTGATAGGGTTAGGGTTAGTGATAGGGTTAAGGTTATGCCTAGGGTTTGCATTAGGGTAAGCATTAGAGTTAGTATAATGGATAGCCTTAGAGCTAAGTTTAGGACTAGGTTTATGGTTAGGAATAGGTCTTGAATTAGGGTTAGGGTTAGGGTTAAAATTAGGATTAGACTTAGGGTTATGTTTCGCATAAGTGTTAGGTTTTGAGCTAGGGTTATGTCTAGTGTGATGATTAGGTTTAGGGTTACTTCTAGGGATAAGATTACAGTACTTATAGGGTTAGTGTTAGGATTAGGGCTAGGGACAACATTAGGGTTCGGGGTAAGTTCAGGATAATAGATAAAATTAGATGAAGATTTAGGGATATGTTTAATATTAAATTGAGGTTTAGGCTTAGATTTAAGGCTATGGTTATGCTTAGGTTTATAGTAAGGGTTAGGATTTGAGCTGGAGTTAGGTCTATGGCAAGTGTGAGGTTTAAGGTTAGGTCTAGGATTTGTTTTCCAGTTAGGTTTAGGTTTAGCGTTACGCCTAGGATTATCAATAAGGTTAGGTTTAGTTTTAGAGTAATGGGTAGGATTTGAGCTATGTTTAGGGCTAGGGTTAAGGTTAGGATTAGGGCTAGGGTTAGGGTTAGATTGAGAGATAGGTGTAGGCTTATGTTTAGGGTAATGTTTATGCTTTGAGCTAGGGTTAGGACTAAGGCGAGCGTTAGGTTAGGGTTAGGGCTATGGTTAGGGTTACTGTTATGCTTAAGGCTTGGCTTAGGCCTAGGATTAGCTCTAGGTTTTGTGTTAGGTTTAGGCTTAGGGTTAGGGCTATGGGTAATGTAAGAGCTAGGGTTATGGTTAGGGCTAGTTGTAGGGTTAGGGTTATGGCTAGGTGTAGTGTTAGGTTTAGATTTTCAGGTAGGGTCAGATATAGAGACAGGTTTACTCTAAAGGCAGAGCCAATGTTTGGGTTAGAGTTAGAACTAGGGTGACAGCCAGAATTAGGACTAGGTTTAGGTTTAGGGTAGGGTTAGTGTTTGATTTAGGTTAAGGATTATTGTTAGGGCTATGGCTAGGTTTATGTTTATGTCTAGGGCTAGAATTAAGGCTATTTTTAGGATTTGGTTTAGGCCTAAGGCTAGTGTTAGGGTTTGGTCTAGTGTTAGGGTCAGTTTTAGACCTAGGTTTTGTGTTAGGGTCAGAATACGATCAGGGATAGTGTTAGGATTTCGGATAGGATTAGAGCTAAAATGAGGTTTAGGGTTAGGATTATTAATAGGGTTAGGGTTTTGGTTAGCCTAAGGATTAGGGATAGATCTAGGGTTATCCTTAGATTTAGGATTTTGCTTAAGGTAAGGGATTGATTTAGAGCTAGGTTTAGGGCAATGGTTAGGGTTAGAGTTAGAGTTAAGGCTAGGTTTAGAGCTCGCATTAGGTCTAGTTTTTGTGTTAGGGTTAGGGCTAGAGTTAGGCCAACAGTTAATGTAAGAACTTGGGGTACAATTAGAATTCGTTTTAGGGTTAGGGATAGGGGTAGGTTTAGTGCTAGGGTTAGGTTTAAGGTTAGAGTGATATTTAGGGCTAGATTTAGTGTTAAGATAGGAGTCAGGGTCAGGGTTAGTTTTAGGGTTAGGGTTAGAACTCATTATAGGGCTAGAGTTACTGTTAGGTTTTGGTTTAAGTGAGGGTGGTGTTTAGAGCTAGGTTGAGTGTTAGGATATGAGTCAGGGTCAGGGTTAGTTTTAAGGTTAGGGTTAGGACTCCAATTAGGGCTAAGATTAGGTCTAAGTGTAGTGTTAGGATTTGGTTTAAGTTAAGGTTTACTGTTTGTGCTTTTGCTTGGTTTTATTTTAGTCCTAGGGATAGGGTTAGGGCTAGTTTTATGATTAGCATTATGGTTATGTCTAGTGTTAGTGTTAGGCTTAGGCTTAGATTTAGGGTTAGATTTGGTGTTAGGGTTAAATTTGGAGTTAGAGCTAGATCTAAGGTTAGAGCTAGGACTAAGGATAGGGCAAGGGTTAGGGCTAGGGATAGGGTTATGGTAAGGAATAGGGTTAGAACTAGGGATAGAGCTAAGGCAAGAGTTAGTGTTAGTCTTAGGGCTAGGGTTAGGGTTAGAGATAGGGCTAAATTAGGGCTAGGATTAGGGCTAGGGCTAGTTTTTGGCTTAAGCTTAGGGTTAGGGTTAGAATTAGGGTTAAGTTTATGGTAAGAGATGGTGTTATTGCTAGGCAAGTTTGGGTGAGGGTTTAAATTAGGGTTAGGGCTAGGGCTAGGGATAGGGTTAGAGTTATGATTAATGCTAGATTTAGAGCTAGGATTAGGGGTAGTGTTTGTTTTAGTTTTAGAGCTATGATTAGGGCTAGGGATAATTTCATGTCCAGAATTATAGTTAAAGATAGTTTTAGGGTTAGGATTATGACTATCTCCAGTGTATATTTTAGGTTTAGGGTTAAGATCAGGTTTAGAGCTATGCGTTTTATTAGGGTCAAGATCTGGGTTATGGTTTGGGATAGGTTAAGGTTTAAAATTAATGCTCAAATTAGTGCTAGGGTTAGGGATAGGGTAATGATATGGTTATTTTAGGGTTCAGTTTAGGTTTTGGGTAATGGATAGGATTAGGATTAGGGATAGGGTTAGGTTTAGGCCTAGGATTAGCATTAGGATTAGGGTTTTGGTTATGGTAATGGACAGAGTTAGAGATCGGTTTAGAGCTAGGTTTGTGGTTATGATTAGGTCTAGTGTTGGCATTAGGGTTAGGGTTAAAACTAGGTTTAGGGCTCATATTAGGGCTAGGTTTGGGATAAGTTAGGGCTAGGGCTAGGGTTATGGCTACTGTAAGTAGTAGGGTTATGATTAGGGCTAGTTTTAGGGTTTTAGAGCTATATTTAGTGTTAGGTTTAGTTTAGGGTTAGGTGGTGTTTAGAGCTAGGGTTAGTGTAATGGTAAGAGTCATGGTAAGGTTTAGTTTTATGGTTTGGCTTTAAATTAGATTTAGGGCTCAGGTTAGGGCTAGGTGTACGGATAGGGCTTTGTTTAGGTTAAAAATTAGTATTAGAGCTATGTGTCAGTTTGGTTTAGGGCTACGTTTAGGGTTAGGGCAAGTTTTAGGATTAGTGTTTAGGTTAGGGCTAGTGTTAGTCTTAGGCTAAGGCTTCTGGTTAGAGTTAGAATTAGAGTAGGTTTTTTGATCTATGTTTAATGCTAGGGCTAAAGATAGGGCAAGGGTTAGGACTAAGGTTAGGGCTAGGGTTAGGGTTATTGTAAGGGATAGGGATAGAAGAGTGATAGGGCTAGTGTGAGAGCTAGAGTTAGTCTTAGGGCTAGGGTTAGGGCTAGGATTAGGGATAGGGCTAAATTACAGCTAGAATTAGAGTTAGGACTAGGGTTAGGGCTAGTTTTAGAATTAGCATTAGGGTTAGGGCTAGTTTTAGAACTAGCATTAGGGTTAGAGCTAGTATTAGGGTTAGGCTTTAGGCATAGGGTTAGGGTTAGATTTAGAGTTAGGTTTCGATCTAGGGTTAGTGCTAGGGCTGAGGATATGCCAAGGG
The DNA here is from genome assembly GCF_001458135.2 of Marmota marmota marmota. NCBI lineage: Eukaryota > Metazoa > Chordata > Mammalia > Rodentia > Sciuridae > Marmota > Marmota marmota. The sequence goes on from NW_026006321.1 coordinate 193,007, forward strand.
TGACAACTAGGGTAGGGTTAGAGTTAGGGTTACGTTTAGGGTAAGAGATGTTGTTATTGCTAGGTTTAGGACTACGGCGATGATTAATATTAGGGTTAGGGTTAGGGTTATGATTAAGGCTAGATTTACAACTAGGATGAGAACTAGGGTTTGTGTTAGTGTTAGGGATAGTATTAGGACTGAAGCTAATGTCAGGTCTAGAGTTTCATTTAGGAATAAATTTAGTGTTTGGTTTATGGTTTGGCCCAGTGTAAGAGTTAAGTTTAGGGTAAGGGTAAGGTTTAGATCTAGGTATATTATTTTAAGGTCAGGGTAAGTGTTAGAGTTGGGGCTAGGTTAGGGTTTATGTTTAGGGTAATGACAAGGTTAGGTTTAGGGTTTACTTTTGGTTTAGTGTAATGAATAGGGTTAGGGTTAGGCCTAGGGTTAGCATAAGGGTTAGGGTTATCATTAGGGTAATGGATAGGGTTAGACATAAGGTTAGGGCTAGGGTTATGTATAGGATTAGGGCTAGGGTTAGGGTTTGGTTTAGGTTAAAGGTTAGGGTTAGGGCTATAACTCAGTTTTCTTTAAGGGCTATGGGTAGTGTTAGGGCTCATTTTAAGATTAGCATTAGGATTAGGGCTAGTGTTAGTATGAGCTTTAGGCTTAAAGTTAGGGTTAGATTTAGAATTAGGTAGAGATCTAGGGTTTGAGATAGGGCTAAGGATAGGGCTAGGTTTAGGGCTAAATTTAGGGCTAGGTTTAGGGTTATGGTAAAGTATAGGGTTAGTACTAGGTTATAGGGCTAGGGCGAGAGTTAGAGTTAGTCTGTGAGCTATGGTTAGGGTGAGAGTTATAGTTAGTCCATGGGGTAGTGTTAGTGTTAGCTCTAATGTTTAGAGCGAAGGTTAGTGTGAGTTTATGAGTCAGAGTTAGGTTTAGAGTTAGGGATAGGGATTAATTGGTGCTAAGATTAGGGCTAGGGTTAGTGTTTGGGTTAGGTCTAGGGTTACATCTAGGGTTAGTGTTAGTGTTAGGGTTAGGGTTAGGTTTAGGTTTAGGGTAAGGGATGGTATTATAGCTAATTTTAGCGCTAGGGTGAGGATTAGGGTTAGCATTAGGGTTAGGGTTTTGATTAAGGTGAGGTTTATGGCTAGGATGTGTGCTAAGGTTTGTGTTAAGATTAGGGCTAGGATTAAAGTTAGGAATAATGTCAGGTCTAGGATATGGTTAGGGATAGTTTTAGGTTAATTTTATGGCTAGGTCTATTGTGAAGTTTAGTTTTATTGTTAGGATCAGGTTTAGAACTAGGGTATTTTAGGGTCAGGGTCTGGGTTAGTGTTTGTTTAGATTAAGGTTTAAAGTTAGGGCTTGAAATAGCTTTAGGGTTAAGGATGGGGCAACAATAGGGTTAGGTTTAGGGTTCAAATTAGGTGTAGATTAATGAATAGGGTTAAGGTTAGGGATAGGATTTGGGTTTCACCCAGGGTTAGCATAAGGGTTAGAGTTACCATTATGGTGATGGATAGGGTTAGAGCTAGGAATATGGCTAGGGTTATGGTTAGGATTAGGCCTAGGGTTAGACTTAGGTTTAAGGTTAGGGCTAGGGTTATGGTTAGGATTAGATTTAGGGTTTAAGCTAGGGTAGGGTGTGGTGAGCCGTTCTAATTAGACCGTGGCCGCCATTAGAAGATGGCGCCGGCTTCCAATGTGGCCTGTGATAAACAACTCTTAATATGGAGAATTGGCACGCAATCCCTTACCACCCTATGAGAAAGGTCCACGTGGCAGCTTAAGATTGGTATGCTGGAGGCTTTATTAGGCTGTGCTTGGGCGCTCGGCGACGGGTCACTAGAAGATGATACTTGAATCAAGGCCTGAATAAACTGCTGAAAGAAGAATCCTGTGTCGTGTTTTCCCTTGCCGGTGAAGGGTCGCGGCAGTAGGGCTTGGGTTAGGGATAGGTTTTTGGATAGGTTACGGCTATGGCTAATGTAAAAACTAGTATTAAGATTAGGGCTAGTTTTGGGATTAATGTTAGGGCTAGGTGTAGTTTTAGGGTTAGGTTTAGGGTTAGGGTGATGTTTTAGAGCTAGGGTTAGTGTTAGTGTCATGGTCAGTGTTCTGGTTAGGGTTATGGTTAGGATTAAACCCAGAATTAGGACTAGGATTAAGTCTAGTGGTAGGGTTTGTGTTTGGATTAGGTTAAGGTTTATTGTTAAGACTAGGTATAGGTTGTTCTTTAGGCCTAGGACTAGAGTTATGGCTAGATTTAGGATTAAGTTTAGGTCTAGGGCTAGTGTTAGGGTTAGGTTTAGGTGTAAGTTTACCGGTAGGGTTAATGTTAGGCTCAGTTTAGGGTTAGGTTCAGGTTTAAACTACAATTAGTGTTAAGGTCAGAATAAGGGTCATGGTTAGGGTTAGGGTTTGGGTTATGGTTAGGCCTAGAATGAGAACTAGGGTTAGAACTAGTAATAGGGTTAGGGTATTGGTTAGGCTAAGGATTAAGATTAGGACTAGGGTTAGCATTAGGTTTATGGTTTGGCTTAGGGTAAGGGATAGGGTTAGGGATAGGGTTAGAGCTAGGGTTAGGGCTAGGGTTAGGGTTAAAGCTAGGTTTAGGGCTAGGTAACTAGGGTTACATTTAGTGTTACTTTTAGGGTTAGGTTAAGAGCTATGTCTAGTGTAAGGGTTAGGTTTAAAGTTAGGGTAAAGTTTTGAGCTAGAATTAGTGTTAGGTTATGAGTCATGGTCATGGTTAGGTTCAGGGTTAGGGTTAGGACTCAAATTAGGGCTAGGGTTAGGGCTAGGTATAGGGTTAGGGTTTGGTTTAGGTTAAAGTTTAGGATTAGGGGTATGGCTCGGTTTTGTTAAAGGGCTAGGCCTAGGGTTAGGACTAATTTTAGGATTAGCATTAGGGTTAGGGCTAGTTTCAGGTTTAGGCTTAGGCCTCGGGTTAGAGTTAGATTTAAAGTTAGGTTTCAATGAAGGGTTAGTGCTAGGGATACGGATAAGGCAAAGGTTATGACTAGCCTTAGGGCTAGGGTTAAGTTTACAGTAAGGGATAGGGTGAGAACTAGGGATAGATCTGGCATGGGAGTTATAGTTAGTCTTATGTCTAGGGTTAGGGTTAGGGATAGGGCTAAATTAGGGCTAGGATTTGACTAAGTTTAGTGTTAGGGTTAGGGTTAGGGCTAGAGTCAGGGTTAGTGTTAGGGCTAGGGCTTGGGTTAGAATTAGGGTAGGGGTTAGGGTTCAAACTAGAGTTAGGGCTAGGGTGAGTGTTAGGTTTAGTGTTAAGTCTAGGGTTCGAGTTATGGTTATAGTTATATATAGGGTTAGTGTTAGGGCTAGGGTTTTCATTAGGGTTAGGGTTAGGTTTAGGGTAATGGATTGGGTTAGATGTAAGGTTAGGTTTAGTGTTTAGGTTAGGTTTAGGGTTAAAACTAGGTTTATGGCTTGGTTTAGGGTTGGGTTCAGGGTAAGGGTTAGGGTTTGAGTTAGGGTTAAAGCTATGACAAGGGTTAGGTTTAGGGTTAGGTTGAGAGTTATGTTTATAATTAGGGTTTGGGATAGGGTTAACTTTAGAGCTAGGGTTATCATTAGAGTTAGTGTTAGCGTCAGGATAATGGCTAGGTTTATAGCTAGGATTAAGGTTAGGATTAGGGCTAGAGTTGAGTTTATGTTTAGGG
>NW_026006321.1:203798-219574 GCF_001458135.2 Marmota marmota marmota
TTTTTTTTTAAGGTTCCACTTCATTGTGGCCTATGTGGTTAAATGGAAATGGAGTGGGAAATAAAACAAGGTTGGTGCTATCTGCTTGAAACTTCAAATACTCAATCAGTTCTCTGTGGGCACTCTCTGCTTTGTTCCTTGTGAAAGTACCTTAAGGTAAAACATGAAAAAATAATATATCCAAGAGTACTTTAGGATAAAACAGGGAAATATGCATGTACTAATATACCTCCCCCAATTATTTCATTAGATTTCTTTGATACTGCACAGGATTCATCTGTTAGCTTGCCCCACTAGGCTTCCCAAGTTTGGGACTTCTATGATCATTGGTATTCTACACAGGTTAGAGTTAGGGTTAGGGCTAGAGTTAGATCTAGTGTTAGAGTTAGAGATAGTTGTGTTCAAATTCATTTGATACTTGGAAGGATTTATCTTTTATCTAGCCTTATTATGTGCCCCAGTTTTGGACCTTCTTGGTTCAATGGTTCGCTGTCAGGAATAGTTTGTTTTTAATGTCTCACTTCATTTTGACCTATATGGGTAAATGCAAATGGAGCTGGAAATCAGAGGGTTGGTGCTAGCTGGTTGAAACGTCACATACTCAATCAGTTGTCTATGGACACTATCTGGTTTCTTCCTTGTTCAAAGTAGCCATAAGCTGAAGCATGCAAAACAAATTTATCCAAGAGCACTTTAGGAGAAAACAGGGCAAATGAATGTACTGAAACACATCCCCCAATTATTTGGTCAGATTTTTTGATCTGTAAGCTTGCCCCACTAGTCTCCCCAAGTTTGAAACTTTTATTATCAAAGCTTCTCTTAACAGGTTAGGCTTAGGGTTATGGTTAGAGTTAGGGCAAGTGTTAGAACTAGTGTTAGTGTTAGAGTTAGTTTTTTTTCAACTTTTTTGATAATGGGCAGGATTTATCTTTTTCCTATTCTTAGTATACTCCACATGTTAGGGCCTCCTACATAGAAAGGTTTGCTCTCACGAGCAGTTTTAATTTTCATGTTTCATTTCATTTTGCCCCATAGGGGTAAATGTAAATGGAGCTGGACTCAAACAGGGTATGTGCTAGCTTCTTGAAACTTCCCACACTCAATCAGTTCTCAATGCACATTATTTCATTTGTTTCTTGTGGAAGTAGCCCAAAGCTTAATTAGAAGGAAACAGCTTTATGTGAGCACTTTAGGAGCAAGCTTCATTTTTTTTTTTTTGCTTGGATTAGTTTGATACTGTACAGGAATCATCGTTTTCTTAGCCTTAGTAGGATCCCCATGTTTGGGTTTTCAAGGTTTGCTAGTTCACTGTCAGATAGAATTTTAATTTTTAGGTTTCACTTTATTATGGCCTATAGATGTAAATGAAAATTGAGCTGGAAATCAAACAGAGTTAGTTCTAGTTGCTTGAAACTTCACACACTCAATCAGCTCTCTGTGAGCACTCTCTGGTTGTTCTCTGTGAAAGTACCTTAAACTGAAGCATGAAAAATAATTTATCTAAGGGCACATTGGGAGAAAACAGGGAAATATGCAGGTACTGCAATACCTCCCCCAATTATTTTTCAGATTTCTTTGATACTGTACAGGATTCATCTGTTAGCTGGCCCACTAGGCTCCTTTATTTGAGGACTACTATAATCAATGGTTCTCTAAACAGGTTAGGTTAGGTTTAGTATTAGTTTAGGGCTAGGATTACAGCTAGTGTTTTGTTAGATTTAGTTTTGTTCAAATTTCTTTCATACTGGGCAGGATTCAACTTTTACATAGCCTTAATATATTCTCTGGTTTGGGACCCTTGGGTCAAGTTTTACTCTCCTGAACAGTTTGTATTTTAAGTTTTCATTTCATTTTGACCTATGCACATAAATGGAAATGGAGCTGGAAATCCAGCAGAGTTAGTACTAGCTACTCCAAACCTCACACACTCAATCAGTTTTCTATGAGCATTCTCTGCTTTATTCCTTGTAAAATTAGCCCAAAGCTGAAGCATGCAAAGAAATTTTACGTGAGAGCACTTTAGGAGTAAACAGGGAAATATGCATATACTAAACTACCTCCCGCCAAATATTTGGTCAAATTTCTTTGATATTGTGAAAGATTCATCTGTTAGCCTGCACCACTTGGCTCCAAAATTGTGGGACTTCTAGGATCAAAGGGACTCTAAACAGGCTAAGGTTAGTGTTAGGGTTAGTGTTAGGACTAGGATTAGACATAGTGTTAGGGTTAGAGTTAGTTTTGTTTTCAAATTTATATGATACTGTACAGGATTCATCTTTTTCCTATTTTGACTATACTCCAAATGCTTGGGCCTCCTACATGAAGGGTTTGCTTTCAGTAAGAGTTTCAATTTTCATGTTTCTCTTCATTTTGCCCTATAGGGGTGAATGTAAATGAAGCTGGAAATTGAAAAGTGTTTGGGCTATGCTTGAAACTTCACACACTCCATCAATTTTCAGTGAGCATAATATGGTGTTTCCTGTGGAAGTAGCCCTATGATGAAGTAGAAAGAAGCAGTTTTATCTTTGAGTGCTTTAGAAGCCAGAAGAATACCCAAGTTGTGTACGAGCTTCAATTATTTTTTGATTGGATTACTTGGATACTGTACAGTATTCATCCTTGACCTAGCTTTAGTAGGCTCCCCAAGTTTGGGCCTTCAAGGTTCAATGGTTCAGTGTCAGGAACAGTTTGAATTTTTAGGTTTCACTTCATTATGGCCTATAGGTGTGAATGGAAATGGAAATGGAAATCAAACAGGGTTGGTGGTAGCTGCATGGACCTTCACACACTCAATCAGCTCTCTGTGGGCACTCTTTTTTTCGTGAAAGTACCTTAAGCTGAAGCATGAAAAAACAATTTATCAAAGAGAACTTTCAGAAAAAAACAGGGAAATGTGAATGTACTCAAATACATCCCCCTATTTTTCATCAAATTTCTTTGATACTGCACAAGATTCATCTGTTAAGTTGTGCCACTAGGCTTCCCAAATTTGGGACTTCTATGATCATAGGTACTCTAAATAGGTTAGAATTAGGTTAGGGTTGGGTTATATCTAGTGTTAGAGTTAGAGTGAGTTTTGTTCAAATTCATTTGATACTTGGCATAATTTGTCTTTTACCTAGCCTTACTATTTTCCCCAGGTTTGGGCCTTCTACTTTCAATGGTTCGCTGAGACAAGAACAGTTTGTATTATAAAGTTTTATTCATTTTGATCTATACAGGTAAATGGAAATGGAGCTCAAAATCAAACAAGGTTGGTGCTGGATGCTTGAAACTCCACACACTCAATCAGTCTATGTGGGCACTCTCTGGTTTCTTCCTTGCGAACGTTTCCCAAACTTGAAGCATGCAAACACATCTTTATCTGAAAGTACTGTAGGAGACAACAGAGAAATATACATGTACTGCACTATCTCCCCAAATTATTGGGTCAGACTTCTATGATACTGCACAAATTCATCTGTTAGCTTACCCCACTAGGCTCCCTTAATTTGGGACTTCTATGATAAAAGGTTCTCTAAACAAATCAGGGTTAGGTTTATGGTCAAGGTAAGGGCTAGGTTTAAACCTAGTGTTAGGGTTAGAGTCATGTATTTTTGATACTGGGCAGGATTCATCTTTTACCTAGCCTCACAATGTTCCCTGGTTTGGGCCTTCTTAGTTCAAAGGTTCACTGTCAGGAGCAGTTTGTATTTTAAGGTTTGAGTTTATTTTGAACTATTTTGGTGAAGAGAAATGGAGCAAGAAATCAAACAGAGTTGGTGCTAGCTGCTTGAAACTGCACACACTCAATCAGTTCTCTGTGGGAACTCTCTGGTTTGTTCCTTGTGAATGTTGCCCTTAGCTGAAATGTGCAAAGCAACTTTATCCAAGAGCAATTTTGGAAAAATCAAGGAAATATGCATGTACTGAAGCACTTCCCCCAATTATTTTCTCAGATTTCTTTGATGCTGTGCAGGATTCAACTGTTAGCTTTCCCCACTAGGCTCCCATAGTTTGGGACTTCAATGATCAAGGTTCTCTAAAAAGGCTAGGGTTAGCTGTAGGGTTAGGATTAAGGATAGATTAAGAGCTAGTGTTAGGTTTACAGTAGTTTTGTTCAAAATTCTTTGATACTAGGCAGGATTTATCTTTTATCTAGCCTTACTATGTCCCCCAGGTTTGAGCCTTCTAGATTCACTGGTTTGCTATCAGTATTTCAGTTTTTATTTTAAGGTTTTACTCCATTTTGACTTAGATGGGTAAATGGAAATGGAGCTAGAAATCAAACAGGGTTTGTGCTGTAAGCTACTTGAAACTTCATGCACTCAATCTGTTCTCTGTGAGGACACTCTGGTTTTATCCTTGTGAAAGTATCCCAAAGATGAAGCATGCAAAAACAACTCTATGCAAGAGAATTTTTGGAGACAACAGGAAAATATGCATGTACTAAACTACCTCCCCCAATCATTTGGTCAGATTTCTTTGATATTTGACAGGATTCATCTCTGTTAGCTTGCCCCACTAAGCTCTTCAACTTTGAGACTTCTATGATCAAAGGTTCTCTAAACAGGTTAGGTTTAGCCTTATGGTTATAGTTAGGTCTAGTGTTAGGGTTAGAGTTTGTCTTGTTCAAATTTCTTTCATACTGGGCAGGATATATTTTTACCTAGCCTTACTATGTCCCCCAGGTTTCAGCCTGCTAGGTTCAATTCTTTGCTGCCTGGAACAATTTGTATTTTATGGATTCACTTCATTTTGACCTACATGGATAAATGGACATGGAGCTGGAAGTCAAACAACGTTGGTGCTAACTGCTTAAAACTTCACACACTCAATAAGTTCTCTGTGGGCACTCTCTGGTTTGTTCCTTGTGAAATTATTAATAAGCTGAAGCATGCAATACAAATTTATCTGAGAACACTTCAGGAGAAAACAGGGAAATATGCATGTACTGAAATAGCTCCCCCAATTATTTTGTCAGATTTCTTTGAAACTGCCCATGATTCATCTGTAAGCTTTCCCCACTAGACTCCCCAATTTTGAAACATCTTCTATGATCAAAGTTTCTCTAAACAGATTAGGGTTAGGGTTAGAGTTAGTGTTAGGATTGAGTTTAAACCTGCTGTTAGGGTTAGAGTTAGCTTTTAAAAAAATTCTATAATATTGGGCAGGATTCATCTTTTTCCTATTTTCACTATACTCGAAATATTTGGGTCTCCTACGTAAAAGGATTTTCTTTCAGGAACAGTTTCAATTTTCATGGTTCTCTCCTTTTTTCCCTATACAGGTGAATGGAAATGAAGCTGGAAATCAAACAGGGTTTGTGCTAGATGCTTGAAACTTCACAAACTCATTCAGTTCTCGGTGAGCATTCTCTGTTTTTTTTTTTCTGTGAAGTATCCCTAAGCTTAAGTGGAAAGTGACAACTTTATCTCCGAGTGGTTTAGGAGCAAGCAGAATACACAAGGACTGAAAGAGCTTCGGATATTTTTGGTTGGAGTACTTTGATACTATACAGGATTCATCCTTGACCTAGCCTTAATAGGCTCCCCATATGTGGGCCTTCAAGGTTCAATGGTGCAGTGTCAAGTACAGTTTGAATTTTTAAGTTTCACTACATTATGGCCTATAGGTGTGAAAGGAAATGGGGCTAGAAATCAAACAGGGTTGTTGCTAGCTGCATGAAACTTCACACACTCAATTACTTCACTGTGGGCATGTGCTGGTTTGTTCCTTGTGAAACTACCTTAAGCTGAAACATGAAAAACCAATTTATCCAACAGCACTTTAGGAGAAAACAGGAGAAATAGGCATGTACTGAAACACTACCCCCAATTATTTGGTCAGATATTTTTGATAGTGGGCAGGATTCATCTGTTACTTTGCCCTACTAGGCACCCCAAGTTTGGGACTTTTAGGATCAAGCACTATAAACAGGAAAGGGTTAGTTTTAGGATTAGGGTTAGGGCTAGGGTTAGAACTAATGTTCAGGTTAGAGTTAGTTTTGTTCAAATTTCTTGGATATCAATCAGGATGCATCTTTTACCTAGCATTGCCATTTTCCCCAGGTTTGGGTCATCTGAGTTCAAGGTGTGCTGTCAGGAACCATTTGTGTTTTAAGGTTTCACTACATCTTGACTTCTATGGGTTAGGATTAGTGTTAGGGCTATGGCTCGGTTTTGTTTTAGGGCTAGGACTAGGGTTAGGGCTAGATTTTGAATTAGGGTTAGGGTTAGGGCTAGTGTTAGGGTGAGGTTTAGGCTTAGGGTTAGGGTTAGATTTAGAGTTAGGCTTAGATCCAGGGCTAGGGTTAGGGCTAGGGTTAGTGTTATGGTAAGGGATAGGGTTAGAACTAGAGAAACAGCTGGGATGAGAGTTCGATTTAGATTTAGGACTAGGTCTAGGGTTAGGGTTAGGGTTATGGCTAAATTAGGGCTAGAATTAGGGCTAGGGTTAGTGTTAGGGTTAGGCATAGGAACAAGGCTAGGTTTAGGATTAGTATTGGGATTAGTATTAAATTTAAGGTAATTGGTATGGTTATAACTAGCTTTAGGGATAGGGTGAGGGTTAGAATAGGATTAGGGTTATGGTTAGTGTTTGGCTTAGGATTAAGACTAGGTTTAGGGCTAAGGTTTCTGTTAGTTTCATGGCTAGAACTAGGGCTAGGGCTAATTTCAGGTCAAAGATTATGGTTAGGGATTGTTTTAGGGTTAGGTTATGGCTAGGTCTAGTGTCAGAGCTTTGTTTATGGTAAGGGTCAGGTTTAGAGTTAGGGTAATATTAGGGTTAGGGTCAGGGGTAGCATTTGGTTTAGGTCAAAGTTTAGTGTAGGGGTTGAATTAGTGTTAGATTTAGGCTTAGGTTTAGGGTAATGAATAGGGTTAGGGTTAGGTTTCAGTTAAGGTTTAGGGTAATGGATGGGTTAGGTTTAGAAATAGGGTTATGGTTAGCATTAGGGTTAGGTTTATGTTTAGTGTAAAAGATGGATTAAGAGCTAGGGTTAGGGCTAGGTTATTGTTTGGATTAAGTCTTGGATTAGAGTTAGGTTTAGGGATAGGGCTAGGGTTTGGTTTAGAGTAAGTGTTAGGTTTATGGCTAGTGTTATGGTTAGGTTAGGTTAAGGGCTAGTGTTTGTGCTAGGGTTAGGGCTAGGGGGTTTAGTCTAGGCTTTACATTTAGTCTAGAGTTATGTTTATCAGTAGGGTGTGTTTTAGGGTTAGAGTTATGACTAAAGTTTTTATTATAGTTAGGGTTAGTTTTAGGGTAATGGATAATGTTAGATATAGGGTTAGGCTTAGGGTTAGGGTTAGGGTATGGATTAAGGCTAGTTTTATGATTAGGTTTAGTGTGAGGCTTAATGTTTCAGCTAGGGATAGGGCTATACTGAGGTTTAGGTTAATGGTTAGGTCTTGGGTTATGTTTATGGTTAGGGTTAGGTTTATTGTTACAGATAGGGTTATAATTATGGTTAGGGTAATTGAACAGGATAGAACTAATGTTCGGGATAAGATTAAGGTTTGGATTAGAGCTAGGATTAGGGTTAGGGTTTAGGATAAGGCTAGGGTAATGTTTAGTGTAAGGGTATGGCTTTGAGCTAGGGTTAGTTCTAAGGCAAGTGTTAATGTTAGGGTTAGTGTTAGGGCTAGGGTTTGAGTTAGGTTTATGCTTAGGACTAAGTTTAGGCCTAGGATTATGGCTAGGTTTTGTGTAGGTTTAGGGCTAGGGTTTGGACTATGGTTAGAGTTAAGGCTAGTGTTAGGGTTAACATTAGGGTTAAAGCTAAGTTAATGGCTAGGGTTATCTTTAGGGCTAATATTAGGGTTCGGGTTATGGCTAGGTCTAGTGTTAGGACTAGATTTTGGGTTAGGCTCAGGTTTAGAGATAGGTTAATGTTAGGGTCAGTGTCAGTTTTCAGGATAGGGTCAGGGTTAGGTTTAGAGCCAGAATTAGGACTAGTGTTAGGTCTAGGGGTAGGGTAAGTGTTTAGTTTAGGTTAAGGGTTATTGTTAAGGCTAGAGCTCGGATTTTGTTTAGGTCTAAGGCTAAAATTATACCTATAATTATGATTAGTTTTGGGTCTAGATCTAGTGTTTAGGTTAGGTATAGGTATAGGGTTACCTGTAGGGCTAGTGTTAGTGTTTGGTTTAGGGTCGGGGTCAGGTTTAGTCCTAGGTTTACTGTTAGGATCAGAATAAGGGTGAGGGTTAGGGTTAGAACTAGAATGAGGGCTACGGTTAGGACTAGTTATACTGCTAGTGTTTAAGTTAGGCTAAGGATTAGGGTTAGGACTAGGGTTAGCATTTGGCTTAGGGTAAGGGATAGGGTTAGAGCTAGGGTTAGGGCTCGGGTTAGGGTTAGGATTAGGTCTAGTGTTGGGGTTAAGATTAGAATTAAAACTAGGTTTAGGGCTAGAATTAGAGGTAGGATTTGTTTTAGGTTTAGGGCTAGAGTTATGAAAATGACTAATATATGAACTAGTGTTACGATTAGGGCTAATTTTAGGGTAGGGTTAAGGCTAGGTCTAGTGGTAGGGTCAATTTAAGGTTAGGGTGATGTTTAGAGCTAATATTTTTAGAGTTATTTTTAGCATTAGGGTTAGGGCTAGGTGTAGGTTTATGGTTTTGTTTAGGTTAAGGTTTAGGGTTCAGGATATGGCATGGTTTTGTTTTATGGCTAGGGCTAGGGTTAAGGCAAGTTTTAGGATTAGCATTATTTTTAGGGCTAGTGTTTGAGTTTGGTTTAGGATTATGGTTATGGTTAAATTTAGTGTTTTGTTTAGATCTAGCATTAGGCCTAGGGCTAAGGATAGAGCTAGGGGTATAGCTAGGGCAAGAGTTAGATTTAGTTTTAAGGCTAGGTTTAGGGTTTGGATAGTACTAAATTAGGGTTAGCACTAGGCTTAGTGTTAGTGTTAGGCCGAGGGTTAGGGCAAGAGTTATGGTAAGATTTAGGATTATGGTTAGGTTTAGGGTTATGGATAGGTTTAAGGTAAGGGATGGGGTTATAGCTAGGTTTAGGGCTAGGGTGAGGGTTATAATTAGATTTAAAGCTTAGGTTATGTTTTGGGTTATGGTTAAGTCTAGGTTTAGGGCTAGGATTAGGGCTAGGGCTAATTTCAGGTCCAGCTTTATAGCTAAAGATAGTTTTAGGTTTAGGTTTATGGCTACATCTAGTTTAAGGTTAGGTTCAGTTTTAAGGTCATGTTTAGAGCTAAGGGTATTGTTAGGGTCAGGGTTGTGATTAGTTTTTTGGATAGGTAAATGTTTAAATTTAGGGCTCTTATTAGTATAGGGTTAAGATTAAGGTAATGGTATAGTTAGGTTTAGGTTTCAAGTTAGGTTTAGGGTAATGGATAGGGTTAGGATTAGGGATACAGTAAGATTAAGGCCTAGGGTTAGCATTAGGGTAAGGATTATGGTTAGCATAATGGATAGGGTTAGAGCTAGGGTTAGGGCTTAAGTAATGATTATTTTTAGTGCTAAGTTTAGGGTTAAGGTTAGGGTTAGGGTTAAAGCTCGGGTTAGGGCTCATATTAGGGCTAGGTTTTGGGTTAAGTTAGGGCTAGCTTTAGGGTTATGGCTAATGTACGTACTACGGTTATAATTAGGACTAGTTTTAGGGTTATGCTTAGGGCTAGGTCTAGTGTTATGTTTAGGGTTATGTTTAGGGCGATGTTCAAAGCTAGCATTCGTGTTAACATCAGAATCAGGTTCAGGGTTAGTTTTAGGGTTCTGCTTAATACTTGAATTAGGGCTAGGGTTATGGCTAGGTGTAGGGTCAGGGTTTGGTTTAGGCTAAGGGTTAGGGTTAGGGCTATGGCTTGGTTTTATATTAGGTCTAGGGCTAGAGTTAGGGCTAGTTTTAAAAGTAGCATTAGAGTTAGGGTAGGAATAGTGTTAGGTTTAGGCTTAGGCTTTGCATTAGGGTTAGATTTAGAGTAAGGGTTAGATCTAGGGTTAAAGCTAGGGCTAAGAAAATGGCTAGGCTTAGGCCTAGGGTTAGGGCTAAGTTTAGGGTTCTAGTAAGGGATAGGTTTAGAACAAGTTTTAGGGCTAGGGAGAGATTTAGACTTAGTCTTAGTGCTAGGGTTAGGGTTAGGGTTAGGGATAGAGATAAATTACGTCTAAGATTAGGGATAAGGTTGGTTTTAAGTTAGGCCTAGGTTTAAGGTTACGGTTATGATCAAAACTATGTTTATGGCTAATATGGGCTATGGTTTGTGTTCGGGGTAGGGCTAGGATTATATCTAAGGCTAATGTCAGGTCTAGGGTTATGATTATGGATAGTTTTAGGGTTAGGTGTTGGCTAGCTCTAATGTAAGAGTTAGGTTTAGGGTAATGGTCAGGTTTAGAGCTAGGAGAATTATTAGGGTGAGGATCAGGGTTAGGGTTTGTTTTAGATTTGAGTTTAGGGATTAGTGCTCAAATTAGCATTAGGGTTAGGGTTAGGGTAATGATAGGGTTAGATTTGGGATTCAGGTTAGGTTTAGGGTAATTGATAGGGTTGGGGTTAGCACAATAGGCTTAGGGTTAGGCCTAGGGTTAGCATTAGGGAAAGGGTTATGTTTAGGGTAATTGATAAGTTAAAATTAATGTTAGGGCTAGATTTATGGTTAGGATTAGGTCTTTAGTTAGGGTTAGGCCTAGAGTTGGCATTAGGGTAGGGATTATGTTTAGGGTAATGGATACAGTTAGAGCTAAGGTTAGAGCTATACTTATGGTTGGGATTAGGTCTTGAGTTAGTGTTAGAGTATGGGTTAGAACTAGGGTTAGGGTTAGTGTCATGTTTAGCATAAGGGTTAGCTTATGAGCTATGGTTAGGACTAGAGCAAGGGATAGGTTTAGGGTCATGTCTAGAGATAGGATTACGGTAGGTTTAAGGTTAGGTTTAGGGTTAGGGAAGTGGTTATAATTAGGGTTAGGGTTAGGGTATTGAATATGGTTAGATGTAGGCTTAGGGTTAGGGATAGGGTTAGATTTAAGTTTAGGGTTAGCGTTAGGTCTATGGTTATGTCAAGGTTTATGGTAAGTGTTAGCATTTGAGCTATGTTTAGGACTATACCGAGTATTAGTTTAGGGTTAGGTCTAGGGTTAGTTTTCTGTTTAGGGTTAGGATTATGGTTAGGATTAAGGCTAGGATTACAATTAGGGTTTGGGTTATGGTTAGGGTAGTGTGTAGGTTTAGAGCTAGGGTTAGGGATAGGGTTAAGGTTAGGATTAGGTCTAGGTTTAGGGTTAGATTTAGGGATAGTTCTAGGTTTAAGTTTATGGTAAAGGTTAGGCTTTGAGCTAGTATTACGACTACGGTGAGGGTTAGGTTTGGGTTAGGACTAGGGTTAGGGTTAGTGTTATGCTTAGGGCTAGGTTAAGGCCTATGATTAGCTCTAGGATTTGTGTTAGGTTTAGGCCTAGGTTTAAGTCTATGGGTAATGTAAGAGCTAGGGTTATGATTAGGGCTAGTTTCAGGGTTAGGGTTTTGCCTAGGTCTAGTGTTAGGTTTAGGTTTTCAGTTAGGGTCAAGTTTAGAATTAGGTTTACTCTTAAAGGCAGAGTAAGTGTTTGGGTTAGAGTTCAAGTTAGGGTTACAGCCAAAATTAAGAATAGGTTTAGGTCTAGGGGTAGGGTTAGTGTTTGTGTTAAGATAAGGGTTATTTTTAGGCCTAGGACTAGGTTTTTGTTTAGGATAGGGCTAGATTTAGGATTAGGTTTAAGTCTATGGCTAGTGTTAGGTTTTGGTCTAGTGTTAGGGTCAGGTTTAGAACTAGGGTTTGTGTTAGGGTCAGAATAAGTGTCAGAGTTAGCGTTCGGGCTTGGGATAGGATTAGAGCTAAAATGAGGGCTAGGGTCAGGACTATTAATAAGTTTAGGATTTTTGTTAGCCTAAGGATCAGGGATAAATCTAGGGTTACCAGTTGGGTTAGGGTTTCACATAGGGTAACGGATAGCCTTAGAGTTATGTTAAAGCTAGAGTGAGGGTTAGGGTTAGGTCTCAGATTAGGGCCAGTTTTGTGTTTGGGTTAGGGCTAATGTTAGGGCAATGGCTAATGTAAGAACTAGGGTTACAATTAGGGTTAGTTTTAGGGTTAGGGTTAGGGGTAGGTCTAGTGTGAGGGTTAAGTTTAAGGTTAGTGTGATATTTAGAGCTAGTGTTAGTTTTAGAATATGAATCAGTGTCAGGGTTATTGTTAGGACTCTCTTTAGGGATAGGGTTACTGTTAAGTTTTGGTTTAAGTTTAGGACGGTGTTTTGAGCTAGGGTGACTTTAGTGTATGAGTCAGTGTCAGGTATAGATTTAAGGTTAGGGTTAGGACTCGAATTAAGGCTATGGTTAGGTCTAGGTGTAGTGTTAGGTTTTGGTTTAAGTTACGGTTTAGGGTTAGGGCTATTATTCAGTTTTATTTTACTGCTAGGGTTAGGGTTAGGGCTAATTTTAGTGTTAGGCTCAGGCTTGGGTTCAGGGTTAGATTTAAAGTTAGGGTTAGATCTAGGGTTAGGGCTAGGATTAAGGATAGGGAAAGGATTAGGGCTAGGGTTAGGGTTATGGTAATTGATAGGCTTAGAAATAAGGATAGGGCTAGTGTGAGAATTAGAGTTAGTCTTAGGGCTAGGGTTAGGGTTAGGTTTAAGTATAAGTTAGCAGTATGGCCAGTGTTAGGGTTTGCTCTAGGTTTAGGGTCAATTTTAGATCTAGGGTTTGTGTTATGGTCAGAATAAGGGTCCAGGTTAGCTTTAGGGTTTGGGATAGAATTAGAGATAAAATGAGGGTTAAGTTCAGGACTATTAATTGGGTTAGAACGTTGATTAGTCTAAGGATTAGGGATAGCTCTACGTTTACCATTAGGGTTAGGGTTTCATTCAGGGTAAGGGATAGTGTTAGATCTAGGGTTAGGGCTAGAGTAGGGTTAGGGTTAAAGCTAGGTTTGGGGATCAGATTAGGGCTAGTTTCTGTGTTAGGCTTAGGACTGGAGTTAGGGCAATCACTAATATAAGAACTAGGGTTACAATTAGGGTTAGTTTTAGGGTTAGGGTTAGGGGTAGTTTTAGTGTTAGGGTTAAGTTTAAGGTTAGGGTGATATTTAGAGCTAGGTTTAGTTTTAGGATATGAGTCAGGGTCAGGGTTAGGGTTAGAACTCAAGTAAGGGCTAGGGTTATTGTTAAGGTTTGGTTTAAGTTTAGGATGGTGTTTCAAGCTAGGGTGAGTTTAGCATATGTGTCAGTGTCAGTTATACTTTTAAGGTTAGGGTTAGTACTCGAATTAAGGCTATGGTTAGGTCTAGGTGTAGTGTTAGGGTTTGGTTTAAGTTAGGTTTAGGGTTAGGGCTATTGCTCGGTTTTGTTTTACTGCTAGTTGTAGGGTTAGGCCTAGTTTTATGATTAGCGTTAAGACTAGTTGTAGAGTTAGTGTGAGTTTTAGGCTTACTGTTAGGGCTAGGACTAAGGATTGGGCAAGGGTTAGGGCTAGGGTTAGGGTTATGTTAAGGGCTAGGATTAGAAATAGTTGTAGGGCTAGTGTGAGAATTATTGTTAGTCTTAGGGTTAAGATTAGGGTTAGGATTAGGGATCAGGCTAAATTAGGGCTAGGATTAGGTCTATGGTTAGTGTTCAGCTTATGCATAGAATTAAGGTTAGATTTAGGTTTTAGTTTAGGGTAAGCTAGGTTAGTTTTAGAGGTAGGGGCATATTTAGAATAAGGGTTAGGATTAAAGTTAGGATTAGGGTTATGATTAAGTCCAGGTTTAGGGCTAGGATGAGGGCTAGGGTTTGTATTAGGTTTAGGGATAGGATTAGTAGTATGGCTAATTTCAAGTCTAGAATTATGTTTAAAGATAGTTTTAGGGTTAGGATTATGTATACATCTAGTGTAAAGTTTAGGTTTAGGGTTAGGTTCAGGTTTAGGGCTAGGTGTATTGTTAAGGTGAAGGTCTAGGTTAGGGTTTGGGATAGGTTACGGCTTAAAATTAGGGATCTAATTAGCATATTGGTAAGGGTTAGGGTAATGATAGGCTTAGAATTCGAGTTCATGTTAGGTTTAGGGAAATGGATAGGCACAGGTGTAGAGATATGGTTAGGTTTAGGCCTAGTGTTAGCATTAGGGTTAGGGGTATGGTAATAAATGGATAGAATTAGGGCTATGGTTGTGGTTATGAGTAGGGCTAGGGCTAGATTTAGTGTTAGTGTTAGGATAAAAGATCGGGTTAGGGCTCAGATTAGGGCTGGGTTTTGGGTTAAGTTAGTGCTAGGGTTAGGATTTCGGCTAATGTAAGTATACGGATTATGATCAGGGCTAATTTTAGGATTAAGATTAGGGCTAGGTTTAGTGTTAGGGTTAGTGTTAGGGTTAGGGTGATGATTAGAGCTAGGGTTAGTGTGATTGTCAGTCAGGGTCAGGGTTAGTCTTAGGATTCAGCTTAAAACTCGAATTAGGTCTAGGGTTAGGGGTACGTGTATGGGTAGGGTTTGGTTTAGTTTATGGGTTAGAGAAAAAGCTTATGGCTCATTTACTTAGGGTTAGAGCTAGTTTTAGCATTAGTTTTAGGATTAGTGTTAGGGTTAGGGGTAGTGTTAGGGTTAAGCTTAGGCTTCGGGTTAGAGTTAGATTTAGAGTTATTTTTTGATCTAAGTTTAGTGCTAGGGCTATGCATAGGGCAAGGATTAGGACTAAGTTTAGGGCTAGAGTTAGGGTTTCAGTAAGGGATAGGGTTAGAACTAGTGAAAGGGCTAGTGTGAGAGTTAGATTTATTCTTAGGTCTAGTGTTATAGTTAGGTTTAGGGAAAGGGTGAAATTATGGCTAAGATTAGGACTAGGTTTAGTATTAGGTTTAGAGATAGGGTTGGGTTTAGGGTTAGGATTAATCTAGGTTTAGGGCTAAGATAAAGGCTGGTGCTTTTGTTAGGGTTAGGGCTAGGATTAGGGCTAGGGCCAATGTCAGGTGTGGGGTTATGGTTGAGGAGAGGATAATTTTAGGATTAGGTTTATGGCTAGGTCTAGTGTATTGGTTAGATTTAGGGTTAAGGGTCAGGTTTAGACCTAGGGGAATTATTAGGGTCAGGGTCAGGTTAGAGTTTGTTTGAGGTTAGGGTTTAGGGTTAGGACTCAAATAAGCATTAGGGTCAGGGTTAGGGTAATATTGGTGTTTGTTTAGGGTTCAGGTTAGGTTTATGGTAATTGACAGGGTTAGGTTTAGTGAAAGGTTATTGTTAGGCCTAGAGTTAGCATTAGGGTAAGGGTAATTGTTAGGATAATGGATAGGGCTAGAGCTAAGTTTAGGGCTAGGGTTATGGTTAGGGATAGGTCTTGAGTTAGGGTTATGGTTATGGTTAGAATTAGGGTTAGGATTAGGGTTATGTTTAGAATAAGGGTTAGGTTTTGAGCTAGGGTTAGGGCTAGGGCGAGGGTTAGGTTTAGAATTAGGTCTAGGGATAAGATTAGAGTACAGTTAGGGTTAGAGTTGGATTAGGGCTAGCATCATTATTAGGGGTAGGGTTAGGGTTAGAGTAATGGATATGGTTAGATGTAGGCATAGGGTTATGGTTAGTATTAGATTGAGATTTAGGTTTAGGGTTAGGGGTATGGTTATGTTTAGGTTTATGGTAAGGGTTAGGGTTTGAGCTAGGGTTAGGTCTATGGCAAATGTGAGGTTTAAGGTTAGGTTTAGAGTTAGTTTTATGGTCAGGTTTAGGGTTATGTTAGGCCTAGTGAAATCAAAAGGGTTAGGGTTAGGTTTAGGGTAATGGGTAGGTTTAGAGCTAGGTTTAGGGCTAGGGTTAAGTTTAGGATTAGGGCTAGCATTAGGG
>NW_026006321.1:220681-248576 GCF_001458135.2 Marmota marmota marmota
ATATATATATATATATATATATATATATATTTGTGGCACAACTTCTTTTTTTTCCCAATTTATTTTTATGTCATGCAGGGAATCGAACTCAGCCTCCCTTGCATGCCAGATAAATGAGCTACTGCTTGAGACACATCCCCAGCCCCTATTTGTCAGTTTTGGTTTAGTCCTAGGTTTAGGGTTAGGGCTAGTTATATGATTATTGTTAGGGTTAGGGCTAGTGTTTCTGTTAGGCTTATGCTTAGGGTTAGGTTAAGATTTGGAATTAGGGTTAGATTTAGGGTTAGGACTAGGTCTAATAATAGGGCAAGGGTTAGGGCTAGGTTTAGGGTTATGGTAAGGGATAGGGATACAACTAGGGATAAGTCTAGGACAAGAGTTGGAGTTAGTCTTAGGGCTAGGGTTGTGGTTCGTTTTAGGGATAGGGCTAAATCAGGGCAAAGATTAGAACTAGGGTTCGAGTTCAGCTTAGGCCTAACATTAGGGCTAGGGTTAGGTTTAAGTTTAGGGTAAGGGATGTGTTATAGCTAGGTTTAGAGGTAGAGTGAGGGTTAGAATTAGAATTAGGGCTAGGGTTAGGGTTAGGGTTATAATTAAGGCTAGGTTTAGGACTAGGTTGAGGGCTAGGGTTTGTTGTAGGGTTAGGTCTAGAATTAGGACTAAGTATAATGTCAGGTCTAGTGTTACAGTTAGGCATAGATTTAGGATTAGGTCTACTTCTTGGTCTAGTGTAAGGGTTAATTTAGGGTAAGGATCAGATTTAGAGCTAGGGGTATTTTTAGATTCAGGGTCAGGGTTAGGGTTTGTTTTAGGTTAAATTTAGGGATAGGGCTCAAATGAGCATAAGGGTTATAGTTAGGTTTAGGGTAATGGATAGGGTTAGGCTTAGGGTTCAGGGTAGGTTTAGGGTAATGGAGAGATTTAGGGTTTGTGATAGGGTTAGGGTTAGGCCTAGGTTTAGCATTAGGAATAGGGTTATCATAAGGGTAATGTATAGGGTTAGAGCTAGAGTTAGGGCTAGGGTTATGGTTAAGATTAAGGCTAGAGTTGAGGTTAGGGTTTGGATTAGGTCTAGTAACCCTAGCTTAGAGTAGGGTTAGGGTAAACATAAGAGTTGAGCTAGGTTTACTTTTAGGAGAGGTTTAGGGTTAGTTTTAGGTCTACATTTAGTGTTATAGATATGTTCAGGATTAGGTTTAGGGTTAAGGCTAGGTTTTTCATTTGAGGTAGGTTTAGGTTTAGGGTAATAGATTGGGTAGATATAAGGTTAGCTTTAGGTTTAAGTTAAGTTTTAGGGCTAGGTTTACTATTGGGTTTAGGTTAAGGTTTAGGGTTTGAGTTAGGGTTAGGTTTATGACAAGTGTTACGTTTAGGGTTAGGTCTAGGATTAGGTTTATGTTTTGTGTTAGGGTTTTGGTTAGGGTTAGGGCTAGGGTTATCATTAGGTTTAGGGTTAGAGTTAGGGTAATGCTAGGGTTAGGGTTAGGATTAAAGTTAGGATTAGGGCTAAGGTTAGGGTTATTGTTAGGGATAAGTCTAGGGTTATGTTTAGGTCAAAGATTAGGCTTTGAGCTATGCTTAGGTCTAAGGTGAGAATTAATCTTAGGGTTAGTTCTAGGGTTAGGGTTAGGGTTATGTTTATTGTAGGTTTAGGTTTTGGATTAGGGCTAGGTTTTGTATTAGGTTTAGGTCAAGGGTTAGTGCTATGGATAATGTAAGATCTAAGGTTCTACTAAGGACTACATTTAGGATTAGGATCATGGCTAGGTCTAGTGTTAGGTTTAGAATTTGGTTTAGGGTCAGTTTTAGAGCTATGTTTCGTGTCAGTGTCAGGGTCAGTGTTCAGCTTAGAGTTAGGGTGAAAGCCAGAATTAAGAGTAGAGTTAGGTCTAGGGGTAATATTGTTGTTTGGTTTAAGTGAAGGATTATTGTTAGGGCTAGGACTAAGTTTTTGTTTAGGTCTAGGGCTAGAGTTAGGATTAGGTTTAGGTCTATGGCTTTGTTAGTGTTAGGTTTAGGTAAAAGTTTACTGGTAGGGATAGTTTCAGGGTTCGGTTTAGGGTTACGGTCAGGTTTAAACTTATAATTAGTGTTATGGTAAGAATAAGGGTGAAATTTTGGGTTAGGTTTGGGGTTAGGGTTAGAGCTAGAATGAGGGCTAGGGTTTGGTCTAGTAATAGGGTTAGTGTTTGATTTAGGCTAAGGGTTACGATTAGGACTAGGGTTAGCATTATGGATAGGGTTTGGCTTAGGTAAGGGATAGGGTTAGAGCTAGGGTTAGGGATAGTGTTAGGGTTAGCTTTAGGGCTAGGGTTAGGGTTAGGATTAAATCTAGTTTTAGGACTCAGATTAGGGCTATTTAAGTGTTAGGGTTAGGGCTAGGGTTAGGACTATGGCTAATGTAAGCACTAGGGTTATTATTAGGGTTAGATTTAGGGTTAGGGTTTGGTCTAGGAAAGGTGTTAGCATTTGCTTTTTGTTTAGGGTGATATATAGAGCTAAGGTTAGTGTTTGAATATGAGTCAGGGTAAGGGTTAGTTTTAGTCCTAGGACTCGAATTTGAGCTAGGGTTATGGCTAATTGTAGGATTAGAATTTGGTTTTCATTAGAATTATGGTTAGGGTAATGGCTCAGTTTTGTTTTAGGGCTAGGGCTAGGGTGAGGTTTAGTTTTAGGATTAGCAATAGTGTTCAGCTAGTAGTAGGGTGAGGTTTAAGCTTAAGGTTAAGGTTAGATTTAGAGTTATGGTTAGATCTAAGGTTAGGGCTAAGATAAGGACTAGTGTTAGAGTTACGGTAATGGACAGGTTTAGAAATAGAAATAGGGCTAGGGTGAGAGTTAGAGTTAGTTTTAGGGCTAGAGTTAGGGGTTTGCTTAAGGTTAGGGATAAATTAGGGTTAGATTAGTGCTAGGTTTAGTATTAGGATTAGGCCTATGTTTAGGGCTAGAATTAGGTTTAATGTTAGTGTTAGGGTTATGATTAGTTTTAGGGGAAGGGATAAGGTTATAGCTGGGTTCAGACTAGGGCGAGGGTTAAAATTAGGTATAGGAATAAGGTGAGTGTTCAGGTTAAGATTAAGGCTAGGTTTAGTGGTAGGATGAGAGCTAGGGTTTGTGTTAGGTTTAAGGCTAGGGTTAATGTCAGGTCTAGGATTATGGTTAGGGATAGTGTTAAGGTTAGTTTTATGGCTAGGTCTAGTGGAAAGTTAGGTTTAGGATAAAGGTCAGGTTTAGAGCTAGGTGTATAATTATGGTCAGAGTCTGGTTTAGGGTTTGATTTAGGATAAGGTTTAGGGCTAGGACTCAAATTAGCATTAGGGTAAGGGTTAATGTAATGGATAGTGTTAGGTTGATGGTTCAGGTAAGTTTTAGAGTAATGGATAGGGTTAGTGTTAGCGATAGGATTAGGGTAAGGTCTAGAATTAACATTTGGATTAGGCTTATGTTTAGGGTAAAGTATATGGTTAATGCTAGTGTTAGGGCTTGTGTTAATGTTAGGATTTTGGATAGGTTTAGAGATAGGCCTAGGGTTAGTGTTAGTGTCAGGTTTAGCAGAAGTGTTAGGGTTTGAGCTAGGTTTAGGGCTAGGGAGATTTTTAGGTTTAGAGTCAGGGCTACAGTTAGCCTTAGGGTTAGGGTTATGGCTTGGGATAACATTAGGGTTAGAGTTATATTTAAGGTAATGGATAGAGTTTGTGCTAGGATTTGTGCTATGGTTACAGTTAGGATTTGGGCTAGGTTTAGGATTAGCTTTAGGGTTAAGGCTAGAGTTATGTTTAGGGTAAGGGTTAGAGTTTTAGTAGGGTTAGGTCCAGGGCCAGAGTTAGGGTTAAGGTTAGTGCTAGGGATAGGGTTAGGGTTACACTTAGGTCTAGGTTTAGGGCTAGGATTAGGGCTAGGTTGTGTGTGAGGTTTAGGCCTAGTGTTAAGTGTATGGGTAATGTAGTTAGTGTAAGTATTATGTTTATGGGTAGATTTAGGGTTTGTCTAGTGTTAGGGTTAGTTTTTGGGTTAGGATAAGGTTTAGAGCAAGGTTTTGTGTTAGGGTAATTGTCTAGGGTTAAGTCTAGGGTTACGGTTAGGGATAGATTTAGGGTTATGTTTATGGTTAGGTCTAGTGTAAGGGTTAGATTTAGGGTAAGGGTAAAGTTTAGAGTTAGGTGTATTATTAGGGTTAGGGTATGGCATAGGGTTTGGTTTAGGTTAAGGTTTAGGTTTAGGGCTCGAATTAGCATTAGAGTTAGGGTTATGGTTAGGGTAATAAATAGGCTTAGAATTAGGGTTCAGTTAAGTTTTAGGGTAATGGATAGGTTTAGGGATTTTGATAGAGTTAGGGTTAAGCCTAGGTTTAGCATTAGGGTTAGGATTATGGTTAGGGTAATGGATAGGATTAGAGCTAGTTTTAGGGCTAGGTTTATGATTAGGATTAGGGCTAGATTTAGGATAGTGAATAGAATTAGAGCTAAGGTTAGGGCT
Organism: Marmota marmota marmota; assembly: GCF_001458135.2. Taxonomy (NCBI): domain Eukaryota; kingdom Metazoa; phylum Chordata; class Mammalia; order Rodentia; family Sciuridae; genus Marmota; species Marmota marmota. The sequence goes on from NW_026006321.1 coordinate 225,158, forward strand.
ATGATTAAGTTTAGGTTTAGGGCTAGGGTTAGTTTAGGGTTTGGGCTAGGACTAGGGTTATGCTTAGGGAAAAGTTTAGGCTTTGAGCTAGGGTTAAGTCTAAGAGGAGGGTTAGGGTTAGGTTTAGGGTTACACTTAGGGCTAGATTTAGGCCTAGGATTAGGACTAGGTTTTGTGTTAGTTTAGACCTAGGGTTAGGGCCATGGGTAGTGAAGAGCTAGGGTTATTATTAGGGCTAGTTTTAGGGTTAGGTTTATGGCTAGGTGTAGTGTTAGGATTAGGTTTAGAGTTAGGGTAAGCTTTGGGGCTAGGTTTATGTTAGAGTCAGGGTCAATGTTCAGGTTAGACGTAGTGTTGGGGTTAGTGCCAGAATTAGGACTAGAGTTAGGTCTAGAAATAGGGTTAAGTGTTTGGGTTATGTTAAGTGTGATTTTTAGGGGTAGGGCAAGGTTGTTGTTCAGGTCTATGGCTAGAATTATGGCTAGATTTAGGATTAAGTTTAGGTCTAGGGCTAGTGTTAGGTTTAGGTTTAGGTATAGGATTACCAGTAGGGCTAATGTTAGGGTTCGGGTTCGGGTTAGGTTCAGGTGAGACCTACGATTAGTGTTACGGTCAGTATAAGTTTCAGGGTTAGGATTAGAGTTTCAGTTATGGTTAGAGCTAGAATGAGTGTTAGGGTTAGGTCTAGTAATAGGGTTAGAGTTTGGGTTAGGCTATGGATTAGGGTTAGGACTAGGGTTAGCATTAGGTTTGGGGTTTGGCTTAAGGTAACAAATAGGGTAAGAGCTAGGGTTAGGACTAGGGTTAGGAATTGGCTTATGGCGAGCGTTAGGATTAGGGATAAAGCTATGTTTAGCGCTCAGATTAGGGTCAGGTTTTGGGTTAGATTAGGGCTAGTGATAGGGCTAGAGCTAATATATGAACTAGGTTTATGATTATGTCTAGTTTTGGGGTTAGTGTTATGGCTAGGTCAAGTTTTAGGTTTAGAGTTAGTGTTAGCGTGATGTTTAGAGCTAGGGTTAGTGTTAGGATCAGGGTCAGTGTTTGCGTTAGAGTTAGGGTTAGAGTTAAAGCCAGAATTATCACTAGGGTTAGGTCTAGTGGTAGAGTTAGTGTTTGGATAAGTTAAGGTTTATCATATGGTCTAGGGCTAGGTTTTTGTTTAGGTCTCGGGCTAGATATATGGCTAGATTTAGGATTAGGTGTAGGTCTAGAGCTAGTGTTAGGGTTAGGTTTAGGTATAGGTTTATTTCTAGTGCTAGTGTTAGGGTTCAGTATAGAGTTTGGGTCAGGTTTAGACCTACGGTTATCATTAGGGTCAGAATAAGTGTCAGGTTTGCATTATGATTAGAGTTAGAATGAGGGCAAGTGTTACGACTAGTAATGGGGTTAGGTTTCGGTTAGGTTAAGAATTAGGGTTAGGACTAGGTTTAGTATTAGGGTTAGGGTTGGCTTAGGGTATAGGATAGAGTTAGACGTAGGTTTAGGGCTACATTTGGGGTAGGGTTAGGGCTAGTGTTAGGTTTAGGGTTAAAGCTAAGGTTAGGTCTCATATTAGGACTAGATTTTGGTTAGAGTTAGGTCTAGGTATAGAGTTATGGCCAATGTTTGCAATAGGGTTATGTTTTGGGCTAGTTATAAGATTAGGGTTAGGACTAGGTCTATTGTTAGGGTTAGGTTTAACTTTAGGGTGATGTTTAGAGCTAGGGTTAGTATTAGGTTCAAAATTAAGATTGGGGTAGATTTAGGGTGAGGTTTTGAACTCGAATTAGGGCTATAGTTAGGGCTAGGTGTAGGGTTAGGTTTTGGTTTATGTTAAGCTTTAAATTTAGGGCTCTGGCTCGGTTTTGTGTTAGGCCTAGGGCTAAGGTTAGGACTAGTTTCAAGATTAGTATTAGGTTTATGTCTAGTGTTAAGATTAGGTTTAGGCTTAGGTTTAGAGTTAGATTTAGAGTTAGGATTATATCTATGGTTAGGTCTAGGGCTAAGAATATGGCTAGCATTAGTTCTAGCTAATATGTATAGAGCTAGGATTAGTGGTATGGTAAGGATAGGGTTAGAAATAAGGATAGGTCTAGGGCAAGTGTGAGAGTTAGTCATAGGGCTAGGCTTAGGGTTTGATTAGGTATAGGGCTTAATTAGGGTTAGGAATAGGGCTAGGTTTATGTTTATGTTTAGGCCTAGGATTAGTTTTAGGCTTAGGGTTAAGTTTAGTGTAAATGATGGGGTTAGAGCTAGGTTTAGGGCTAGGACAAAGGTTAGTATTAGGGTTAGGGCTAGGGTTTTATTAGAGTTATGATTAAGGTTAGGTTAAGGGATACGATGATGGGTAGGTTTTGTGTTTTGGTAAGGGCTAGGATTAGTGTTAGGGGGAATGCCAGGTCTAGGGTTATGCTTAGGGATAGTTTTAGGTTTAGGTTTATGGCTATGTTTAGTGTAAGGGTTAGGTTTAAGGTAAGAGTCAAATTTAGAACTAGGGGTATTATTAGGGTCATGTTTAGGGTTTTGTTTAGGTTAAGGTTTAGGGTTATGGCTCAAATTAGCATTGGGGTTTGGGTTAGGGTAATGATAGGGTTAGGTTTATGGTTCAGGTTAGGTTTAGCATAATGGATAGGGTTATGTTTAATGATAGGATTAGATATAGGCCTAGGGTTAGCATTAGAATTAGGATTATATATAAGTTTATTGATAAGGTTATAGCTAAGTTTAGAGCTAGGGTTATGGATAGGATTAAGGCTAGGGTTAGGATTAGGGTTAGGGTTAGGGCTATGATTTTTGTTAAGTTTAGGGGTAGGATTACAGCTAGGGCAAAAGTCGGGTCTATGGTTACATTAGGGATAGTTTTAGAGGTAGGTTTATTGCTAGGTCTAGTATAAGGTTTAGGTTTAGGGGTAGGGTCAGGGTTAGAGCTAGGTATATTATCACAGGAAGGGTCAGAGTTAAGGTTTAGCTAAGGTTAAAGTTTAGGATTAGGGCTCAAATTAGAATTTGGGTTAGGGTTAGTGTAATGATAGGGTTAGGTTTAGGGTTCAGGTTAGGTTTAGGTTAATTAACAAGGTTAGGGTTAGGGTTTAGGTTAGGGTTAGGCTTAGGTTTACCATTAGGGTTATGGTTATGGTTATGTTTAGGGAAATATATAGGGTTAGAGCTAGTGATAAGACTAGGGTTTTGGTTAGGATTCTGGCTAGGGTTACGTTAAGATTTAGGGTTAGGTTTTGGGTTAGGGTTAAGTTTAAAACTAGGGTTAAGGCTCAAATAAGGGCTAGGTTTTGGGTTTGGTTAGGGCTAAGGTTAGGGCTATGGCTAATGTATGAACTAATGTTACACTTAGTGCTAGTTTTAGGGTTAGGTTTAGGGTGATGTTTAGAGCAAGGGTTATTGTTAGCGTCAGTGTCAGGGTCAGGGTTAGTTTTAGTTTAGGGTTAGGACTCAAATTAAGGCTAAAGTTAATGCTAGGTGTAGGGTTAGGTTTTGGTTTAGGTGAAGGGCTACAGTTAGGGCTATGGCTCAGTTTTGTTTTAGAACTAGGGCTTGGGCTAGGGTTAAGGCTAGATTTTGGATTAGCGTCAGGATTAGGGCTAGTGTTAGAGTGAAGTTTAGGCTTAGGTTTAGGGTTAGATTTAGAGTTATAGTTGATCTAGGGTTAAGGCTAAAGCTAGGGTTAGGGTTAGTGTTAGGGTTATGGTAAGGAATATGGTTAGAACTAGCGATATGTCTAGGGTGATAATTAGTTATTCTTAGCAGTAGGCTTAGGGTTAGTGTTATGGTTAGGGCTAAATTTGGGTTTGGATTAGGGCTAGGGTTAGTGTTAGGGTCAAGCTTAGTGGTTGGGCTAGGGTTAGGGTTACCATATGGGTTAGGGTTAAGTTTAGGGAAATCGATAGGATTATAGCTAGGTTTAGGGCTAAGGTGAACCTTAGAATTAGGATTAAGCCTAGGCTTATGGTTCAGTTTAGGATTAAACCTAGGATTTGGGCTAGGATGAGTGGTAGATTTTCTGATAGGGTTTGGTCTAGGACTCAGGCTAGGGCTAATATCAGGTCTAGGGTTATGGTTAAGAATAGTTTTAGGGTTAGGTTATAATTAGGTCTAGTGTAAGGGTTAGGTTTATGTTAAAGGTTATTATTTAGAGCTAGGGTTATTATTACGGTCACTGTCAGGGTCAGAGTTAGCGTTTGGTTTACGTTAAGGTTAAGGGTTAGGACTCAAATTAGTGTTAGGGTTAAGGTTAAAGTTAAGGTAATGGAAGGGTTTACTTTAGGTTTCAGTTAATGTTTAGGTTAATGTATAGGTTAGGTTTAGCAATTGGGTTAGGGTTAGCATTAGGGTTAGGGTTATGTTTAGTGTAATGGATAGTTTTAGAGCTAGGGTTATGGCTAGGTTATGGTTTGGATTAAGTCTAGAATTAGTGTTAGGTTTAGGGATATGTCTAAGGTTTGGTTTAGCATAGGTATTAGGATTAGGGTAAGTGTTAGTTTAGGGCTTGAGTAATTGTTAGGTTAGGATAAGGGTTAGTTATTGAGCTAAGTTTAGGGCTAGTGCGAGGGTTAAGTTTAGGTTTAGTTCTAAGTTTAAATTTATACTTAGAGTTAAGTTTAGTGTTAGGGTTGGGTTTTAATTGGGGTTAGGGTTAGGGTTAAGGTTAGGGTAATGGATATGGATAGAGCTAAAATTTGGGCTAGGGTTAATGGTTGGATTAGGGCTAGGGTTAGAATTAGGATTTAGGTTAAGGCTAGTGTTATGTTTAGTGTAAGGGTTAGGCTTTGAGCTAGGGTTAGGTCTAAGGTGAGGTTTAGGTTTAGAGTTAGGGTTAGGGTTAGGGCTAGGCTTAGGTTTATCTTAGAGTTAAGTTTAGGCCTAGGATGAGGGCTACATTTTGTTTTAGATTTAGGACTAGGGTTAGGACTATGGGTAATGTAAAAACTAGGGTTATGTTTAGGGCTAGTTTTAGGTTTAGGGTTATGGCTAGGTCTAGTGTTAGGTCTAGGTTTTGGGTTAGGGTCAGATTTAGAGCTAGATTTTTTATTAGAGTCAGGGTCAGTGTTCAGGATAGGGTTAGGGTTAGGGTTAGAGCCAGAATTAGGAATAGGGTTAGGTCTAGGGATAGGGTAAGTTTTTGGTTTAGGTTAAGTTAGGGCTAGGGCTAGGGTTACAGTTACAGTTATTGTTAAGGCTACTTCTAGGTTTTTGTTTAGGTCTAGGGCTAGAGTTATAGCTATATTTAGAATTAGCTTTGCGTCTAGGTCTAGTGTTAGACTTAGGTATAGGTAAAGGGTTACCGGTAGGTCTAGTGTTAGGGTTTGGTTTAGGTTTAGGGTCAGGTTTATACCTAGGAATACTGTTGGGTCAAATGAGGGTCAGTGTTAGGGTTAGAGCTAGAATGAGGGCTAGGATTAAGACTAGTAATATGTTTAGAGTTTAAGTTAGGCTAAGGATTAGGGTTAGGACTAGGGTTAGCATTTGTGTCAGGGTTTGGCTTAGGGTAAGGGATAAGTTTAGACCTAGGCTTAGGGCTAGGGTTAAGGTTAGGGTTAGGGATAGTGTTGGGGTTAAGATTAGGGTTAAAGCTAGTTTTAGGCTCAGATCTGGAGTAAGATTTGTGTTAAGGTTAATGCTAGGGTTAGGACTATGACTAATGTTTGCATTAGGGTTACGATTAAGGCTAGTTTTAGGGTTACAGTTAAGGCTACGTCTAGTTTTAAGGTTAATTTAAGATTAGGGTAATGATTAGAGCTAGGATTAGTGTTAGAGTCAGCGTCAAGGTCAGGGTTATTTTTAGAGTTAGGGTTAGGGCTATGTGTAAGTAAGGGTTTGGGTTTAGGTTAAGGGTTAGGTTTAGTGATATTGCTTTCTTTTGTTTTATGGCTAGGGCCAGGGGTAGGGCAAATTTTAGGATTAGTGTTATGGTTAGGGGGAGTGTTAGGGTTTGGTTTAGGCTTATGGTTACAGTTAAATTTAGAGTTAGGTTTAGATTTAGAGTTAGTTTTAGATCCAGATTTAGGACTAGGGCTAAGGAAAGAACTAGGGCTAGGGCTAGGGCAAGAGTTAGAGTTAGTCTTAGGGCCAGGGTTAGTGTTAGGATAGGATTAAATTAGGGCTAGTATTAGCACTAGGCTTAGTGTAAGTGTTAGGCCAATGGTTAGGGCGAGGGTTATGGTTAGGTTTATGGTAAGGGATGGGGTTATAGGTAGGTTTAGGGCTAGGGTGAACATTAGAATTAGTTTTAGGGCTCGGGTTATGGTTTAGGCTAAGATTAAGACCAGGTTTAGGGCTCGGATTATGGCTAGGGCTAATTTCAGGTCTAGGGTTATGGTTAAAGATAGTTTTAGGGTTAGGTTCAGGTTTGGAGCTAAGGGTATTATTAGTGTCATGGTCGCGATTAGTGTTTTGGATAGGTTAAGGTTTAAAATTAGGACTCAAATTAGCATTAGCGTTAGGATCAGGGTTATGATAGAGTTAGGTTTAAGTTTCAGGTTAGATTTAGTGTAATATATAGGGTGAAGATTAGGGATAGGGTTAGGTTTAGGCCTAGGGTTAGCATTAGGGTTCGGGTTATGTTTGGGGGTAATGGATAGGGTTAGAGCTAGAGTTACGGCTGGGATTATGGTTAATACTAGTGATAGGGGTAGTGTTAGGTTTAGGGTTAAAACTAGGGTTAGGTCTCAGAATACTGTTAGGTTTTTGGTTAAGTTAGGGCTAGGGTTAGAGTTATAGCTAATGTAAGTACCAAAGTTATCATTTGGACTAGTTTTAGTTTTAGGCTTAGGACTAGCTCTAGTGTTAGGTTTAGGTTTAGAGGTAGGGTGATGTTTAGAGCTAGGGTTAGTGTTAAGGTCAGAGTCAGGTTCAAGGTTAGTTCTAAAGTTCGGCTTAAAACTCAAATTATGGCTAGGGTTAAGGCTAGGTGTAAGGTTAGGGCTTGGTTTATGTTAAAGATTAGTTTTAGGTCTATGGCTCAGTTTTGTTTTAGAGCTAGGACTAGGATTAGGGCAAGTTTTAGGATTAGCCTTAGGGTTAGAGCTAGGGTTAGGTTTAGGCTTAGGCTCATTGTTAGGGTTAAATTTAGAGTTAAGGTTAGATTTAGAGTTATGGAGAGGAATATAAAATAGGGCTAGGGTTAAACCTACAGTTCAGGCTGAGATTAGGATTCCAGTAAAGTATAGGGTTAGAACTAGGGTTAGGACTAGGGTGAAAGTTAGAGTTCATCTTTGGGCTAGGGTTAGGGTTAGGGATATGGATAGGGCTAAATTAGGGCTAAGATTAGAGCTAGGGTTAGTTTAGGGTTAGGCCTAGAGTTAGGGTTAAGATTATAATTACGGCTATGTTTAGGGCTGGGATAAGGGCTAGGGTTTGTGCTAGGGTTAGGGCTAAGATTATGGCTAGGGCTAATGTCAGGTCTAGGGTTATGGTTAGGGGTAGTTTTAGGGTTAGTTTTATGGCTAGGTCTAGTGTAACACTTAAGTATGGGTTAAGTTTTAGGTTTAGAGCTATGGAAATATTGGTGTCAGGGTCATAGGCTTTGGTTTAGGTTTAGAACATAGGTCATGGGCTTTGGTTTAGGTTTGAGTTTAGGGTTAGGGCTCGAATCAGCATTATAGTTAGGGTTAGAGTAATGATAAGGTTAGGTTTAGGGTTCAGGTTAGGTTTAGGGTAATTGACAGGTTTGGGGATAGAGATAGTGTTAGGGTTAGGTCTAGGGTTAGCATTAGGGTAAGGGTAATGTTTAAGGTAATGGATACAGTTAGAGATAAGGTTAGGGCTAGGGTTATTGTTAGGATTAGGTCTTGAGTTAGGGTTAGGCTGAGGGTTAGAACATGGGTTAGGTTTATGTTTAGCATAAGGGTTAGGTTCTGAGCTATGGTTAGGGCTAGGCTGGGAGTTAGGTTCAGGATTAGGTAAAAGATAGGATTACCATAGGTTTTGGGTTAGAGTTAGGGTTAGGGTTAGACTTAGGATTAGTGGTAGGGTCTGTATAAGGATTAGAGTTAGGATTAGAATTTGGGATTGGATTAGACTTAGAATGAGAGCTATGGTTAGGGCTATTAATAGGGTTTGGGTTTTGGTTAGCCTAAGGAATATGGATAGGTCTTGCGTTACTCTTGGATTTAGGGTTTTGCTTAGGGTAAGGGATTGGTTTAGAGGTAGGGTTAGGGCTATGGTTACGGTCAGAGTTAGGGTTAAATCTAGGTTTAGGACTCGTATTATTGCTAGATTTTGTGTTAGGGTTAGGGATATGATTAGGGCAATGGCTAATGTAGGAACTATGGTTAAAATTAAGTTAGTTTTAGGGTTATGGTTAGGTTTATTGTTAGGGTTAGGTTTAAGTTTAGGGTGATATTTATAGCTAGGGTTTGTGTTAGGATTAGAGTCAGGTCAGGGTTTGTTTTAGGGTTAGGGATAGGACTCAAATTATGGCTAGGGTTATTCTTAGCATTCAGTTTAAGGTGAGGGCGGTATTTCAAGCTAGGTTGAGTGCATGGATATGAGTAAGGGAAAGTTTTAGTTTTAAAGTCAGGGTTAGAACACGAATTAGGGCTAGGGATAGGTCTAGGTTTAGTGTTAGGGTTTGGTTTAAGTTAATGTTTAGGGTTAGGACTATTGTTTGGTTTTGGCTGTGTCCTAGGGTTAGGTTTAAGTGTTTAAGGGTTTAGTTTAAGTGTTAAGCTTAGGCTTAGGGTTAGGGTTAGATTTGGAGTCAGGGTTAGATCTAGGGATAGGGATGGGACTAAGAAGAGGGCAAGGGATAGGGATAGGGTAGGGTTAGGGTAAGCGATAGGGTTAGAAGTAGGGATAGGTATAGGCTGAGAGTAAGAGTTAGTCTTAGGGATAGGGTTAGTGTTAAGGTTAGAGGTAGGCTAAATTAGTGCTAGGTTTAGGGCTAGGTTTATTGTTTGGCTTAAGCCTAGGGTTAGAATTAGGGTTAGGGTAAAGTTTAGGTAAGAGATGGCATTATAGCTAGGTATAGAGGTAGGATGAGGGTTAGAATTAGGGTTGGGGATATTGTTAGGGTTAGGGTTAGGATTAAGGCTAGATTTAGGGCTAGGATGAGGGCTAGGTTTTGTTTTAGATTTAGGAGTATAATTAGGGCTAGGGCTAATTTAGGTCCAGAATTATGGTTAAAGATAGTTTTAGGGTTAGGATTATGACTAAATCTAGGGTAAGGATTAGGTGTAGGTTTATGGTCAAGTTTAGAGCTAGGGATTTTATTAAGGTCAGATCAGGGTTAGGGTTTGGGTAGGTTAAGGTTTAAAGTTATTGCTCAAATTAATGTTAGTGTTAGGATTTAGGTTTAGGTTTAGGGTTCAGGTTAGTTTCAGGGTAATGAATTGGTTAAGATTAGGGATAGGATTAGTTTCATGCCTAGGGTTAGCATTAGTGTTATGGTTATGGTTATGGTAATAGATAGAATTAGATATCAGTTTATGTCTAGGTTTATGGTAACAAATAGGGCTAGGGTTAAAGCTAGGATTAGGGCTAGATTTTGGGTTGAGTTAAGGTTAGGGTTAGGATTCTGGCTAATGTAAGTACTAGGGTGATGTTTAGGGATAGTTTTAGGGTTTTAGGGCTAGGGTTAGTGTTAGGGTTAGGTTTAGGTTTAGTTTTAGGATGATATTTATAGCAAATAGTGTTAGGGTCAGTGTCAGTTTCAGGGTTAGTTTAAGGTTTCACCTTACAACTCAAATTAGGGATAGGATTAGGGCTAGGTTTAAGGTTGGGGTTTGGTTTAGGTTAAGGGTTAGTGCTATAGCTATAATTTGGTTTTGGTTTAGGGCAAGGGCTAAGGTTTAGGCTAATTTTAGCATTAGTGTTATAGTTTGGGCTAGTGTTAGGGTTTGGCTTAGTCTTCAGGTTAGATCTTGATTTAGAGTTCGTTTTTTTCTAAAGTTAGTGCTAGGACTAAGGATAGGGCAAGGGTTAGGACTAGCCGTAGGGCTAGGGTTAGGGTTACGGTAAGGGATATGGTTAGAATGAGTGGTAGATCTAATGTGAGAGTTAGAGTTAGTCTTAGGACTAGGGTTAGTGTTAGGGATAGGGCTAAATTAGGAATAAGTTTAGGATTAGGGTTAGCGTTAGGATTAGGCCTAGAGTTTGGGTTAGGGTTATAATTAAGGCTATGTTTAGGGCTAGGATAAGGTCTAGGGTTTGTCTTAGGATTTGGTTAGGATTATGGCTAGGGCTAATGTCAGGTCTATGATTACAGTTAGGGATAGTTTTATGCTAAGGTTTATGGCTAGGTCTATTGTAATGGTTAGGTATAGGGTAAGGGCCAGGTTTAGAGCTAGGGGAATTATTAGGGTCAAGGTCAGTGTTAGGGTTTGGTTAAGGTTTGAGTTTAGGTTTATGGCCCGAATTAAAGTTAAGGTTAGTGTTAGGGTAAAGATAGGGTTAGGTTTTGGGTTCAGGTTAGGTTTTGTGTAATTTATAGTTTTGGGGATAGTGATAAGGTTAGCATTAGTCCAAGGGTTAGCATTAGGATAAGGGTTATGTTTAGGGTAATGGATACAGTTAGAGTTAAGATTACGGCTCGGGTTATGGTTAGGATTAGTTCTTGGCTTAGGGTTAGGCTGAGGGTTACGATTAGGCTAGGTTTATGGCTTAGATTAGGGTTTGTGTTAGGGCTCTGGCTAGGTTTACGGCTAGGGCTAATGTCAGGTCTAGCATTATGGTTAAGGGTAGTTTTGGGTTTGATTATGGATAGGTCTACTGCAAGGGGTAGGCTTAGGGTAAAGATTAATTTTAGAGCTAAGTGTTTTATTACAGTCAGGGTCAGGGTTAGGGATCAGTTTCAGTTAAGGTTTAGGGTTAAGGCTCAAATTAGTATTAGATGTAGGGTAATGGATATGGTTAGGTTTAGGATTCATGTTAGGTTTAGGGTTTTGAATAGCATTAGGGATAGCTATAGAGTTAGGTTTAGCCGTATTGTTAGTATTTGTGTTAGGCTTATGTTTATGGTAAAGGATAGGATTACAGCTAGGTTTAGGGCTAGGTTTATGGTTAGGATTAGGTCTAGTGTTAGGGTTAGAGTTAGGGTTATGGTTAGGCCTAGGGTTATGGTTAGGTTTAGGATAAGTTTTATGGTTTGAGGTAGATTGAGGGCTAACTTGAATGTTAGGGTTAGAGCAGGTTTAGGGTAAAAGTTAGGATTAGGGCTATGTTTAGCAGTAGGGTTAGGTTTAGAGTTATGGTAATGGATATAATTAGAGCTAAGTTTGGGGCAATGGTTACAGTTAAAATTAGGGTTAGGGATAGGACTATGTTAATGTTTAGGGTCAGGATTAGGGCTGAGTTTCGCGGTAGTGTTAGGGTTAGAGTTACTTTAATCAAATTTCTTTGATACAATCCAGGACTCATCTTTAACTAACCTTACACTTTTCCCCAGGTTTAGAGCTTTTGGTTCAACAGTTTGGTCTCAGGAACAGTTAGTATTTTCATTTTACTCCATTTTGACGTATATGAGTAAATGGAATGGACCTGGAAATAAAACGAGGTTTATGCTAGCTGTTTAAAACTGCACACACACCCTAAATTCTTTGTGGGGACACTCTGATATGTTCCATGTGAGTATATGCATAACCTGAAGCATGCAAAAACAACTTTATCTGAGATCCCCTTAGCTGAAAGCAGGGAATATGCATGCACTGAAATTCCTCCCATAATTATTTGGTCAGATTTGTTTGATACTGCATAGGATTCATCATTTAGTTTGTCCCACAAAGTTCTCCAAGTGTGAGACTTCTAGGATCAATGGTTCTCTAATCAGGTTAGGGTTAGTGTTAGGTTTGGTGTTAGGGCTAGGGTTAGATGTAGTGTTAGCATGAGAGTTAGTTTTGGTCAAATTTCATTGATACTTGGAAGGAGTCATCTTTTACCTACCCTCAATATGCTCCTACTCATTTCAATTGTTCACTACCAGGGAAACTCTGTCTTTTAAGATTTCACTTCATATTGACCTATATAGGTAAAGGAAATTAAGGTTGAAATCAAACCGGGTTGGTGCTAGCTGCTTGAAACTTCAAATACTGAATCAGTTCCCTGTTGGAACTCTCTGGTTTGTTCCTTGTGAAAGCAGCCCTAAGATGAAGATGGCAAAAACAACTTTATCCAAGAGCCCTCTAGCAAAAAAACAGAGAAATATGCATGATCTGAAACACCACCCCAATGATTTGGTGTTATTTCTTTGATATTGCATACAATTAATCTGATAGATTAGCCCACTAGACTTCCCAAGTTTGGGACTTCTAGGATCAACAGTTTTTCAAACAGGTTAGGATTTATGTTAAGGTTAGTGTTAGGGCTAGTGTTAGAGCTAGTATTAGGGTTAGAGTTAGTTTTGTTAAAATTTCTTTGATACTGGACAGGATTCATTCTTCTCCTATACTTACTATACTCCACTTGTTTGGACCTCCTAGGTTCAATGGTTCACTGTAAGGAAAAGTTTGTACTTTAAAATTTCAGTTCATTTTGTTCTATACAGGTAAATGGAAATGCAACTGGAAATTAAACAGCATTGGTGCACACTCCATCAATTCTCTGTGGGCAATATCTAGTTTGTTCTTGTGACAGTAGGCCTAAGCTGAATCAGGTAAAAACAACTTTATCCAAAAGTCCTTTAGGAGATAACAGGGAAATATGCATATACTGATATATTCCATCAACTATTTGTTCAGATTTATTTGACACTGCACAGCATTCATCCCTTAGCTTTCCCCACTAGGCTGCCCAATTTTGGAAATTCTACAATCAAAGGTTCCATAAAGAAGTTAGGGTTAGGAAAGAGCTAGGGTTAGAGCTAGTGTTAGGGTTAGAGCTAGTGTTAGGGTTAGAGTTAGTTTTATTCAAAATTTTTTGACACTTGGCAGGATTTATCTTTTAGCTATATTTACTCTGTTCCACAGGTTTAGGCCTTCTCCAGGTTATAGTTAGGTTTAGGGTTAGTGTTAGGGATAAAGTTTGTGTTAGTGTTAGGTTTAGGTTTAGGATTAGGTGAGTTATAGTGTTATGGTTAGGGTCAGTGTTAGGGTTAGTGTTAGGGTTATGCTTAGAAATAGAATTAGAGACAGGGTTAGGTTTAGGGTTAGGTAAGGGGTTGTGTTTTGGTTAGAATTAGAGTTACGGTTAGGATTAGGGATATGGTTAGGTTTAGAGTTAAGTTTAGGATTAGTGTTCTGGTTAGTTTTAGGATTAGGGTAAGGTTTAGGGTTAGGTTTAGTGTTATTGTTAGGATTAGGGTTAGGTTTATAATTATGATTGGGTTTAGGGTTAGGGTTAGGATTTGGTTTAGGATTAGGTTTAATATTAGGGTTAGTGTTAGAGTTTTTGTTAGGGTTAGCATTTGGGTTAGGGTTAGGGTTACAGTTAAGATTAGGGTTACGGTTAGGGTCCGGGTTAATGTTAGGTTAAGGTTTAGCATTAGGGTTAGGGTTCGGGTGAGAGTTCCTGTTAGGTTTAGAGTTACAGTTAGTGTTAGGATTGGGGTTAGCATTAGGTTTAGTGTTAGGGTTTTTTGGGGTTTTTGTTAGGATTTTGGTTAAGAATAAGGTTAGGATTACAGTTACGGTTATGATTAGGGTTAAATTTATTGTTAGTGTTATAATTAGGTTAGGGTTAGGGTTAGGCTTAGGGTTAGTGTTAGGAGTAGGGTTAGGGTTAGCGTTTGGCTTAGGATTAGGGTTAATATTTGGGTGAGTGTTAGAGGTTGTGATAGGGTTAGTTTTTGGGTTAGGGTTAGGGTTACAGTTAAGATTAGGGTTATGGTTATATTCAGGGTTAGCATTGGGGTTAGGGTTCGTGTTAGAATTATGGATAGGGTTAGGGTTAGTGTTACCGTTAGTGTTTGGTTTAGCTTTGTAATTAGGTTTAGTCTTAGTGTGAGGGTTAGGTTAGTGTTAGGATTTGAGTTAGGGTTCATGTTAGTGTTATGTTTAGCTTTTGTGTTTGGTTTAGGTTTAGGATTAGGTTTAAGGTTACTGTTAGAGTTAAAGCTAGGGTTAGGGTTTGGTAAGTGTTTGGTTTACAGTTAAGATTAGGGTTAGGTTTAGGGTTAGGTTTAGTGTTAGGTTTAGGGTTATTATTAGGGTTAGTGTTAGGGTTATGGTTAGTGTTTGTGTTAGGGATAGAATTAGGTTTAAGTTTCAGTTTAAGGTTAGTGTTAGTTTTACAGTTAGGGTTATAGTTAGGGTTAGCATTAGGTTTAGGTTAAGTGTTAATGTTAGAGTTAGGTTTGTGTTAGGGTTAGGGTAAGACTTAAGGTTAGGAGTATGGTTAAGACTATGTTTAGATTTAGGGTTAGTGTTAGGGTTAAGGTTGGTGTTAGTGTTAGGGTTAGTGTTAGGGTTACAGTTAGGGTTAGGGTTAATGTTAGTGTTATGGTTAGGGTTAGGTTTAGGGTTAGTGTTAAGTTTAGGTTTAGGGTTAGTGTTAGGTTTAGGGTTAGGGATAGGGATAGGTAAGGGTTAGGTTTAGGATTAGTTTAGAAATAGGGTTGTGATTTGGGTTAGGGTTTGGGTTAGGGTTAGGGTTAGCATTTGGTTAGATTTAATGTTAGGTTGTGGGTTTGTGTTAGAGTTACTCTTAGGGTTAGGGTTCGTGTTAGGGTTAGAGCTAGGTACAGTTTTAGGATTAGGTGTAAATTTTTGGTTAAGGTTATGGTTAATGTTACGGTTAGTGTTAGGGTTAGGGTTAGGATTAGTGTTTCACTTAGGGTTAGAGATAAATTTAGGGTTTGTGTCAGGGTTAGGGTTAGAGTTAGTTTTAGATTTATGGTTATGTTTATGGTGGGGTTTATCGTTAGGGTTAGTGTTAGGGTAAGGGTTCGTTTTAGGGTTAGTATTAGGGTTAGGGTTACAGTTAAGGTTAGGGTTAAGGTTGCAGTTTGCTTTAGTGTTAATGTTAATGTTAGGGTTACAGTTAGTGCTAGGGTTAGGGTTAGGGTTTGTGTTAGGGTTAGGTTTATGTTTACAGTTAAGATTAGGGTTAGGTTTTGGGGTGTGGTTAGTATTAGTGTTAGTTTTAGGGTTAGGATTAGGTGAGTTATAGGGTTATGGTTAGGGTCAGGGTTAGGGTTAGTGTTAGGGTTATGCTTAGAAATTGAATTAATGCTATGATTAGGGCTAGGATAAAGACTAGGGTTTGTGCTAGAGTTAGGGGCAGGATTATGTCTGGGTTAAGTCAGGTATAGGGTTATGGTTAGGGATAGTTTTAGGGTTAGTTTTATGGCTAAGTCTAGTGTAATGGTTAGGTATAGGGTAGTAGTCAGGTTTAGAGCTAGGGGAATTATTAATGTCAGGTTCAGTTTTGGGCTTTGGTTTGGGTTTGAGTTTAGGGTTAGGGATCAAATTAGCATTAGGATTAGCATTAGGGTAATGATAAGGTTAGGTATAGGGTTCAGGTTAGGTTGAGGGTAATTGACAGTTTGGGGGATAGTGATAGGGTTAGGGTTAGGCCTAGGGTTTCATTAGCATAAGGGTAATGTTTAGGGTAATGGATACATTTAGAGTTAAGTTTATGACTAGGGTTATGGTTAGGCTTAGGTCTTGATTTAGGGTTAGGGTGAGGGTTAGAACTAGGGTTAGGTTTAGTGTTATGTTTAGCATAAGGGTTAGGTTCTGAGCTATGGTTAGGTCTAGGCTGGGAGTTAGCTTCAGGGTTAGGTCTAGGGATAGGATTACCATAGGTTTTAGGTGAGAGTTAGGGTTAGAGTTAGACCTAGGATTAGTGGTAGTGTCAGTATAAGGGTCAGGGTTAGGGTTAGAATTTGGGATAGGGTTAGAGCTAGAATGAGAGCTTGGGTTAGGGCTATTAATAGAGTTAGGGTTTTGGTTAGTCTAAGGATTAGGGATAGGTCTAGAGTTACCCTTAGGTTTAGGGGTTTGTTTAGGGTTAGGGATTGCTTAAGAGCTAGGTTTAGGACTATGATTAGGGTTATAGTTAGTGCTAAATCTAGGTTTAGGGCTCGGATTAGGACTAGTGTTTGTGTTAGGGTTATGGACAGGATTAGGGCCACGGCTAATGTATGAACTGGGATTGAATTTAGGTTAGCTTTAGTGTTATGGTTATGTTTAGTGTTAGGGTTAGGTTTAAGTTTAGGGTGATATTTATATACAGGGTTTGTGTTAGGATAAGAGTCAGGTCAGGATTCATTTTAGGGCTATTTTAGGGCTTGAATTATTGTTAGGGTTATTCTTAGCATTCAGTTTAAGGTGAGGGCAGTGTTTAGAGCTAGGTTGAATGTTAGGATATGAGTCAGGGTCAGTGTTAGTTTTAAAATTAGTGTTAGAACTCGAATTAGAGCTAGGAATAGGTCTAGGTTTAGTGTTAGGATTTGGTTTAAGTTAATGTTTAGGGTTAGGGCTATTGCTTAGTTTTGGTTTAGTCCTAGGGTTAGGTTTAGGGATAGTGTAAGTGTTAAGCTTAACCTTAATGTTAGGGTTAGATTTGGAGTTAGAGTTAGATCTAGGGTTAGGGCTGGGACTAAGGATAGGGCTAGGGTAAGGGCTAGGGATAGGGTTATGGTAAGGGATAGGTTTAGAACTAGGGATATGTATAGGGTGAGAGTTAGAGTGAGTCTTAGGGCTAGGGTTAGTGTTAGGGTTAGAGATAGGGCTAAATTAGTGCTAGAATTAGCGCTAGGTTTATTCTTTGGCTTCAGCCTAGAATCAGGGTTAGGGTTAGGGTTAAGTTTATGGTAAGAGATGGCATTATAGCTAGGTATATAGGTAGAGTGAGTGTTACAATTTGGGTAAGAGGTAGGGTTCGTGTTAGGATTATGATTAAAGCTAAGTTTAGGACTAGGATGTGGGCTAGGGTTTTTTTAGGTTTAGGACTAAGATTAGGGCTAGGACTAATTTCAGGTCCAGAATTATTGTTAAACATAGTTTTAAGGTTAAGATTATGGCTACGTCTAGAGTACGGGTTAGGTGTAGAATTATGTTCAAGTTTAGAGCTAGGGGTTTTATTAGAGTCAAGGTCAGGGTTAGGGTTTGGGATAGGTTAAGGTTTAAAGTTGGGGCTCGAATTAGTGTTAGGATTAGGGTAATAAAAGGGGTAGGGTTAGGTTCAGGTTAGATTCAGGGTAATGGATTGGGTTAAAATTAGGGATAGGATTAGGTTCATGCCTAGGGTTAGCATTAGTGTTATCATTATGGTTATGGTAATAGATAGATTTAGAGATCGGTTTAGGACTATATTGATGGTTATGAATAGGGCTAGGGTTAAAGCTAGGATTAGGGCTAGGTTTTGGGTTAAGTTAGGGATAGGGTTAGGGTTAGGGTTCATGTAAGTACTATAGTGATGTTTAGGGCTCGTTTTAGTGTTTTAGGGCCAGAGTTAGTGTTAGTGTTAGGTTTAGGGTTAGGGTGATGTTTAGAACTAGTGTTGTTAGGGTCAGTGTCAGGTTCAGGGTTAGTTTAAGGGTTTGGCTTACAACTCATATTAGGGCTAGGGTTAGGGCTAGGTTTAAGGTTAGGGTTTGGTTTAGGTTAAGGGTTAGGGTTATAGCTATATCTCGGTTTTGTTTTGGGGCTAGGGCTGGTGTTAGGGCCAGTTTTAGGATTAGTGTTATGGTTTGGGCAAGTGTTAGGGTTTGGCTTAGTGTTTGGGATAGGGCTTGATTTAGAGTTAGGTTTTGTCTAAGGTTAGTACTAGGGCAAATGNTGGGAAAGTTAATGGGGTTGAAAAAAAAAAAAACAAGTTTGTGCTACCTGCTAACTGCTTGAAACTTCACACACTTCATCAGTTCTCTCTAGGGACTCTGGTATGTTGTTTGTGAAAGTAGGCCTAAGCTTAAGCATGCAAAAACAACTATAAACAAGGGCCCTTGAGGAGAAAACAGGGAAATATGCATGTACTGAAATTTCTCCCATAATTATTTGGTCAGATTTGTTTGATGCTGTGTAGGATTCATTACATAGCTTGCCCCACAAGGCTCCCAAGTGTGGGACTTCTAGGATCAATGGTTCTCTAATCACGTTAGGGTTAGAGTTTGGTTTAGGGCTAGGGCTAGGGCTAGGGTTAGAGGTAATGTTAGGGTGAGAGTTAGTTTTGTTCAAATTTCTTTGATACTCGGCAGGAGTCATATTTTATCTAGCCTTAATGTGCTCCCAAGGTATGTTCTTCTCAATTCAATGGTTCACTATCATGAACACTTTGTATTTTAAGGTTTCATTTCATTTTGACTCCTATGGGTAAGTGGAAATTAAACAGGCATCCCTTTCTCTAAACCTAACCCTAAACCTAACCATTAATATAGCCCTAATCCTAGGCCTAAGCCTAACAATAATGCTAGACCTATTCCTAGCCCTAATTTAGCCCTAACCCTAACCCTAGCTGTAAAACTAACTCTAACTCTTGCCATAATTCTAAACCTATCCTTTACCATAACCCAAACACTAGCCCTAAACTTAGATCTACCAGTTGCCATAGCCCTAACCATAGAATTAACCATAACGTTAAATATACTCCTTAACCGAACTCACCCTATCAGTAGCAATAACACTAACGCTAATCATAAAACTACCCTTAATTTCAGCCTTAGCCATAAAACAAAACCGAGCCATAGGACTAGCCCTAACCATTAACCTAAACCAAATCCTAACCCTACAGCTAGCCCTAAGCCTATCCCTAATTCGAGTCCGATCCCTAACCCTAAAATGAACCGTTACCCTGACTCTGACACTAACTCTAGTTCAAAACATCACCCGAAACCTAAACCTAATCCTAAAACCAGACATAGTCCTAAATGTAACCCTAAAACTAGCCCTAATCATAACTTTAGTTCTTACATTAGCCGTATCCCTAAGAAAAGCCCTAACGTAACCCAAACCTAGCCCTAATCCAAGACTCAACCCTAGATTTAACCCTAACTCGAACCCTAAACATAGCCTTAACCCTTACCCTAAACCTAACCCTAACTTTAATCCTAGCACTAAACCTAAACCTTACCCTAACCCTAGTCCTAACCCTAGATCTAACCTTTCCATTGTCCCAACCCTAACCCTAACCCTAATGCTAATCAGCCTGACCCTAGCACTATCCCTAACTCTAACCTATCCATTACCCTAAACCTAACCTGAACCCTAATCCTAACCATATCATTACCCTAATTCTAACCTTAACCCTAATGCTATTGATCCCTAATTCTAAACCTTAACCAAAACCAAACCCTAACTCTGACCCTGACTGTAATAATACCCCTACCTCTAAACCTGACCCTAACCCTCACCCTTACCCTTATATTATACCTAGTCAAAAACCTATTCCAAAAACTATCCATATCCATAATGCTATACCTTACTTTAGCCCTAGCTCTAATGCTAACCTAACTATAACACAATCCCTAGTCCTAATCCTAGGCCTAACACTAGCTTTAATCCTAACCATACACTTAACCCTAAACCTATCCCTAATTTTAATCCTCACCTAGCCCTAAACTAGCTGTAATATCATAACTTACCCTTACCCTAACCCTACCCATAACACTAGCTCTAAACCTATCCCTAACCATAAGCCAAACCCTAACCCTAATGGTAACCCTAGACATATTCCTAATCCTTAGACTAATCAAAACCCTAACCCTATAAATAGTCCTAATGCTAGCCCTCATTCTAGCTCTAACCCTATACCAAACCATACAATAACCCTGATGCTTATTCTGACATAACACTATCCGTAGGTCTAAACCTGACCCTAACCCAAGACCAAACCCTAACACTATTCCTACCAGTAATCTTATACCTAAACCTGACCCTACCACCAGCCATAGACCTAAACCTAATCCTAAATCTAGCCTTAACTCTAGCCCTAGACCTAAAAATATCCCCTAGCCCTAGCCCTAACAATAACCCTTAATTAACACAAAGACTAACCTTAGACTAGACATAAACCTAGTCCTAATTCTGGCTTTAACCTTAACTCTAACTCTAACCTTAACACTGACCCTGCATTTAACACTAAGCTATCTCTAAACCTGACCATAACTTAAAACCGAAACCTAACACTAGACCTAGCCATAACCCTAACCCTACAAGTAGCCCTAATCATAATCCTAGCTCTTACATTACCCATAGTCCTAACCCTATGTCTTAACCTAACACAAAACCTAGAGCAAATCCTAGGCCTAAACCTAGCCCTAAGCATAACCCTAACCCTAACCTTAGCCCTGATCCTAACCCTAACTCTAGCCTTACTCCTAAACCTTACTCACAGCCTAACTCTTACCTTAAATATAAACTTAGACCTATCCTTAACTCTAACCCTAACCCTAGCCCTACCTCTAAACTTAAGCCTATCCCTAAAGCTAGCTCTAAAACTATACATTAGCCTAATTGTAAACCTAACCCTATTGATAACCCTAAACCTAACCATAACCATAACTGGAAAACTAACCCTAACCTAACTCTAAACCTACCACTCACCATAGCCCTAACCCTAGCTCTAACCGTAACCCATAAAATAAACCTAAACATAACCATAGCCTCCAAGCTAACACTAAAACAAATCTAACCTTAACCTTAATCCTAAACCTACATCTAAACATATCCATTATCCTAACCCTTATCCTAACTCTAATGATAAGCCTAGCCCTAACCCTATCCCTAACCCTAACCCTAAACCTACCATAATCCTATCACTAAACCAAATGCTGAACCTAACCCTTGACCTAGCATTAACTCTAACTGCAGCTCAAACCCAAACCCTTAACCTAAACATAACCCTAGGCCAAACCCTAACCCTCATCCTAGCCCTAATCCCAACCGTAACACAACCAAAACCCTAGGTCATTTAGGTCATTTCCCTAAACATAATCCTAAACCTAATACTAAACCTAGCCATAACCCAAACCGTAACTGTATCCCTAGCCGTGATTCTCACCTGAAGCCTCAACCAAGCCCTAACACTTACTCAATCCCTGAATCTTACCCTTAACCTAATCCTAGCTTAAAGCTGAACCATAAAACAAACCCTAAACCTAGCCCTAATCCTAAACTTATTCCTAGCCTTAACCCTAGCTTTAACCCCACCCATTACCCTAACTCTAACCTTAAACCTCATGGTAATCCTATCCCTATCCCTAAACCTACTCTAACCCTAACTGAATACCTAACTCTAGACCTAACCATAAACCTAATACTTACCATAGTCCTAACCCTAGCTTAAACCCTAACAACTATGCTAAACCTAACAGTAACCCTAGTCCTAAACCTAAACCTAACCCTAACTCGACATCTAATCCTGTCCACTACCCTTACTCAAATGATAACCCTTATCCTAACCCTAATACTAACCCTAATCCTAGACCTAATGCTAAATCTAAGCATACCCTTAGCACTAACCCTAGCTCAAACCCTAACCCATACCCTAAACCTAACACTAGCCTAAACCCTAACACTAACCCTAACTCTAGCCCTAATCCTAAACATAATCCTAGCCCTAATCCTATCCATTACTCTAATGATAATCCATAAACCTAATGCTAACCCTAGGCCTAAATCTAAACCTATCCATTTACCTTAAACCTAAACTGAACCCTAAAACTAACCTGAAGCCTAAACCTAACCCTATTCATTACCCTAACCTTAACTCTAAACCTAAAGTTATTTTGAGCCCTAACCCTAAACTTCAATCTAACCCAAACCCAAAACCTGACCCTGACCATTTTAATACCCCTAGCTCTAAACCTGAACCTTACCCTAAACCCAGCTCTGACACTAGACCTAGCCATAAACCTTACTCTAAAACTATCCCTAACCATAACCCTAGACCTGATATTAGCCCTAGCCCTAATTCTTGCCATAACCCTAACACAAATGCAAGCCCTCATCCTACCCTAAACCTAGCCTTGATCCTAACCCAAACCCTAACTCTAGCCCTATCCCTAATTTTATCCCTCGCCCTGGTTCTGAACCTTGCTATTACCCCATCCCTTCCTCTAAATCTAATCCTAACTCTCACCCTTGACTTAATCCTTACACTAATCCTAGACCTACCTGATCCTAACCCTAATTTATCCCTAACCTTAACCCTAAAACTAGCACTAAGACTAACTCTAACTCTTGCCCTAGCCATATTCCTTGATCTAACCCTATCCATTACCATAACCGTAAAACTTACCTGACCTTATCCCTAACAATAGCCCCAGACCTAACCCTATATCTAACCATAACTCTAAATCTAACCCTAACCCTAAGCCTAAACCTCACACTAACACTAGCCCCAACACTATCGCTAATCCTAAAAGTAGCCCTAACCTAGTCCTAGCCTAAACAAACAAAAACCAAACAAACAAAAACGAGCCATAGTCCTAACCCTGACCCTTAACCTAATCCAAAACCTAACCCTGCACCTAACTTAATTTTAGCCCTAATTCCAGTCCTTCTCTTACCCTAAAACTAATCTTGACCCTGATTCTGACCCTAACACTAACTCTAGCTTATCCTAATGGTAACTCTAACCCTTATGCTAATCTTATGCCTAAACTTAACCCTATCCATTACACTAAACCAAATCTAAACCCTAAACCTATCCCTGTCATTACCCTAATCCTAAACCTAATGATAATTCCAGCCCTAAACCTAAACCCTAACCTAACCCAAACCCTAACCTTGAACCTGACCCTAATAATAACCCTAGCTCTAAACCTGACCCTTACCCTAAACCTAACCCTTACACTGGAACAAGCCATAAACCTAACACTAACTCTATCCCTAAGTGTAACCCTAGACCTGACATTAGCCCTACCCCTAATATTAGCCCTGACCCTAACACAAACAGTAGCCCTAAACCTAGCCTTAATCATAACCCTAACCCTAACCTAAGCCCTAACCCTAATACTAACACTTGCCCTAGCCCTCAACCTAGCTATAACCCATTCCCTTACCCCACACGTAACCCTAACTCTAACCCTAACCCAAGGCCTAAACCTAACACTAACTCTAGCCCTAATTTAGCCCTATCCCTAACCACAACCCTAACTCTAGCCCTATGACTAAATGTAACTCTCACTATAGCCCTATCTAGTTCTAATCCTATTCCTTATCATAACCCCAAACCTAGCCCTAACACTAGTCCTAACCCTTGCCCTCTCCTTAGACCTAACCCTAAGCATAGATCAAAACCAAACTCTAAATCTAAACCTAACCCGAAGTCTAAGCCTAATCATTAAAAATACATTTATATATAGACTCTATGTCTATAGATGTTGGCTTCAATTATTATTTAGAATATAGTCATTAGTTTCATAAAAAGGATACCATTTTTGGAGGTATATAGAGAACAGATGGTCAGAGGTTGGATGCTATGTTAAGGGGAAAAGTAGCGAGTGTATGAGATTAATCTATCTTAGCAAATTGGAGGAGAACTGTAATGAATAGACAGGGATAATTTATGGAAGAATGTATAAATTCAAATTCCTTATCTGTATTCA
>NW_026006322.1:0-5069 GCF_001458135.2 Marmota marmota marmota
TTCTATATAATTTTAACAGTACAAGTCCTTTGTACTCCTCCTCCTCCACATCATCATCATCATCATCACCATCATTGTCAGCATCATCATCATTATTTATTTCACTGTTGGGATTGAAGCCAGAGCTCCTTCAGTCTATGCAATACATTACCACTTAGCTCTTTCCTCTGCCCTACCAGTAGATTCTCTCAGAGTAAATGTCTTATTCTTTTGTTGTTGTTGTTGTTGTTTTGTTTTATAGTTTTAATGAAGTGGGAAAGAATTTCTTCTATATGGAGAGACAATGTTTGGCTCATTCTGAAAGCATGAGTGAGTTCATAGCCTATTTAAATATTTTATCATATCAGCTATATCTACATAACAACTTGCTGCTACTTCCCTGGTGCTTCTTTCTGTATTTCCCTATGACCATGTGGTATGGATAAGAGTGTATAAACTCTGAAGGTTGTCATCTTTCAACACTTTTGTCCCTAGGGGAAGTAAAGTTTTGTTTGTACCACACATAAGATAGAAAAAGTAGCTGGAAGTAAGAGATGAGCATATTTGCTGTCTCCTACACTGGAATGTCTTTGTAAGCTTTCTGTCCCTGATCTGTTTACTGCTTTTCTCTAATTTCTGTAGATTTTTTTTTCATACATTTGTTGACCATCTGTATTTCTTCTGTGAAGTGCCTGTTGAATTTCTTTGCTCATTTATTAAATGGGTGGAGGTGGGTGATGGGGTTATTATTAGTTTTAAGCTGTTTTTGTTGTTGTTGTTGTTGTTATTATTATTATTATTATTATTATTTTATCTATCCTGGAAGTTAATGCATTTTCTGAGGTGCAGGTGGCAAAGGTATTTTTTCCTATTGTGTTGGCTCACTTTTCATGTTCTGGGTTTTTGTCTTTGCCGTGAAGAAGCTTCTTAGTTTGATGGAGCACCATTTATTGAAAATTGATTTTACTTTGCGTTGAGGGGCCTGCCCTTTCAGCATCTACTCTTGGGAGCTTGAGGGCATACAGAAACCCCTCCAAAGACAGTTGCAGATAATTGCTTCTGCTATATTATGCAGCAAAACTAGCTTTCATAGTGGCTATGTTCCAATTTACATATAGCAGTCATGATAGGCCAGAGGGGATACACAACATATAATATTATGGGAGTCCTGCCACCAAGAGTCTAGCAACTGCCTTGTACCAACTGGGGAGTAATTTCTTGTCAAAGGAGCAGGTAAATGGTGCTTGCCAGTGTTCTGACAACACTCTGTCCCAAAACATAGTGTTGTATGTTAGGACATCCCTGCTGCACAATGAGAAAGATGAGCATTCCTCCATGTAGATCCAAGGTCAGGCCCACCAACAACTTCTTTTGCTTTAGAGATTTTATTAATAAGTCAGTTCCTGAGCTGATATGTTGGAGTTTTGGGCCTATGTATTCTTCTATCCGGTGCAGGGATTCTGGTCTAATACCTAAGTAATTGATCCACTTTGAGTTGAGTTTTTGTGCATGGTGGGAGGATTAGGGTTCAATTTAATTCTACTACATATGGATTTCACATTTTCTCAGCACCATTTGTAGAAGAGGCTATCTTTGCACCAGTATATGATATTTGTGCCTTTGTCTAGTATGAGGTAATTGTATTTATGTGGGTTTGTCTCTGTCTTCTGTTTCATTGGTGGTCTTACCTGTTTTGTTGCCAATACCATACTGGTTTTGTCTTTATAGCTCTGTAGTGTAATTTGAAGTCTGATATTGTGATACCTCCTGCTTCATTTTTCTTGCTAGGTATTGTTTTGGGTATTCTGGGTCTCTTGTTTATCTAAGTAAATTTCATTATTGCTTTTTCTGTTTCTGTGGGATCTGAAAGGGAGAGCATTTCTTTGGGCTCTGGAAGGGAGTTGCATTGAAATTTTATAGCACTTTTGGTAGTATGGTAATTTTGACAATATTAATTCTGCCTATCCAAGAACATGGGAAGTCTTTCCATTCCTAGGACCTTCCTCAATTTATTTCTTGAGTGTTCTGTAATTTTCATTGTAGAGGTCTTTTACCTTTTTTGTTAGATTGTTTCCCAAGTGTTTTTTTATGCTATTTTGAATAGGATAATTTTCCTAATTTCTCGTTTAGCTCATCTTTTATTGGAGTATAGAAACAGTTGATTTATGAATGTTACTTTTGTATCCTGAAATTTGATGAATTCATTTGTGTTCTAGAAGCTTTCTAGTGAGTATTTTTTTGAGGGGATCTTCTTAATATAGAATCACGTTTTCTTCAAACAGTGCTCGTTTTAGCCCTTCCTTTCCTATTCATATCCCTTTAATTACATTCCTTTGCCAAATTGCTCTGGCAAGAGATTAAAGGACCTGATTTGTTCAGCTCTCTATTTATCATTCAGTCGTGAATTTGGTCTTCTGGTGTTTTATTCATTTATGATCTGATAGATTGCAGAGTATTATCTCTACATTTTGTATTTGCTAAGAGTTGCATTGTGTACTAATAGAAGTAGTGAAAGTGGGCATCCCTGTCTCATTGCAGTTTTTAGAAGAAATTCTGTAGTTGTTCTCCCTTCATAATTATGTTGTCCTTGGGTGTGTCATGTATAGCTTTTACAATGTTGAGGTATGATTCCTTCATTCCTATTTTTTCTAGTGTTTAAAGCATGAATAGATGGGGTATTATGTAAAAAATAGATGCTGCATCTATTTTGATAATCAAGTGTTCTCATCTCTGTATCTATTTGTGTGATGAATTACATTTATTGATTTCCATTTGTTGAATCAGTGTTGCATTCCTGGGATGAAACCCACTTGGTTATGTGCACTATTTTTTAAAATCTATTTTTGTATGAGATTTAGCAGTATTTTATTGAGGATTTTTGCATCTATGTTCATCAAGGATATTAGTCTGAATTTTTCTTTTCTTGATGTATCTTTGTCTGGACTTAGTATCAGTGTGAGATAGGCTTCATTTAATGAATTTGAAGAATTCCCTCTTTTTCAATTTTATGAAATAATTTGAGGAGGATTGGTATTGGTTCTTCTTTAAAGGTTTGGTAGAAATTGGCTGAGCATCCATCTGGTCCTAGGCTTTTATTTGTTGGTAGAGTCTTGATGACTTTTTTATTCTCATTATTTGAAATTGATCTCTTTAAATTTTCTATATACTTCTGGTTAAATTTGGGGAGCTCATGTCTCCTGGAATTTACTGATGTCTTTTAGATTTTCTAGCTTATTGGAGTATAGATTTTGAAAAATAGCTTCTATTTATGCTCTGTTTCAGTAGTATCTGTGCTGATATTTCCATTTTCACCATAGGTTTTGGTACTTTTCATTTTTCTCTGATAGCTTGGTTAATATTTATCAATTTTGTTCATTTAAAAAATTTTTGATTCATTTCTTTTTCAGTTTTTACATCTTGATTTTATCAATTTCATATTTGATTTTTATTTTTTCCTTTATTTTTCTGATTTTAGTGTTTTTCTCTAGGTCCTTAAGATATAATGTTAGATTATTTTACTCAGTAACTTTCTATTCTTTTAATGTATGGGCTCAATGCTATAAACATTTCTCTTAGAACTGCCTTCATAGTGTCCCAAAGGTTTTTATATATTGTATCACTATTCTCATTTACATTTAATTTTTTTATTTAAACTCTGATTTGTTCATCTATCTGTTCATTATTCAATAGTGAATTTAGTCTCCTAGTGTTAGTTTTTTTTTTTAAATTTTCATCTTGTTGATTTCTAGTTTTATTCCATTATGATCTGACAGAGTTCAAGGTATTAGCTCTATTTTTGGTATTTGTGAAATGTTGCTTTATGTACTAAAATATGGTCTATTTTGGAAAATGTTCCCTGTGCAGCTAAGAAGATAATGTATTCAGTCATTGATGAGTAAAATATTCTGTGCATTTCTGTTAAGTCTAAATTATTTATTGTAATTTTAGTTCTATATTTAACTTTTGTTGGTATGATCTTTCTAGTGATGAGAGACACATCTTAAAGTTTCCAATATTATTGTGTTGTGATCTGTTTGATTCTCTATATTGAGAAGGAGCTCTTTGATTACTTAGATGCTTCATAGTTTGGAGCATATATATTTACCACTATTATTTCTTTCTGTTGTATTGCTCTACTAAGCACTTTGAAAATGGAATTTTTTATCTGTTCTGATGAACTTTTGCTCAAAGTCCATTATATCAGATATGAAAATAGATACACCTTGTGTATAAGATCCATGTGAATTATATGTTTTTCCCATCCTTTCACAGTTAGTCTGTGTATATATTTGTCTAAGAGGTGAGTCTCTCGGAGACAGGCTATTGTTGGGTTCTTTTTTTTCCAAATCAATCTGCCAGTGTATGTGTGTTGATGAGTTGAGTCCATTAACATTCAGTGTTATTATTGAGAGATGATTTATGTTTCCTGTTATTTTGGTTCATTTCTAGTTATCAAGTTGAAATAGATTCTACTTTGATTAACTATTCTTTTAATTTTAGTTTCTGTATGTTTTTATTTGTATATTTTATTTTTTCTTAATAAAATATTTATTGAGTGTGTTTTGTAATGCCAGCTTTCTAGTTGTGATTTTTTTAACTTTTGTTTATTATGGATGTTATTATCTCATATTAAAATCTGATATAATTTAGTATTCTATGCAGAATCCGTTTTCTTTCAGAGCTTAGTATATATTATTTCAAGATCTCCTAGCTTTTAGGGTCTTTGAAAAATCAGCTGAGATCTGGATCGGTTTGCCTCTGAATATGACCAATCATTTTTCACTATCAGGTTTTAAAATTCTATTATAAGTAAAATTCTATACTTATTCTGTATGTTAGGCATTTTCATACTATTGTGGCTAGGAGTGTTGTAATTCTATATATTTGGAGTTGTATATACCTCCTGTGTTTGATTTTTCATTTCATTCTTAAGATTTTGGAAATTTTCAGTTATTTCATTGAAAAGATTGTTCATTTTTTGTTTTGAAATTCAATACCTTCATCTATCACAGTGAATCTTAAATTTGGCCTTTTCTTATTATCCCATACATATTTTTAAAAATTCTCTTCATGGTTTGGTAACATCTTTT
>NW_026006323.1:0-5066 GCF_001458135.2 Marmota marmota marmota
TAAAAAAAAAAAAAAAAAACAGAATGAATTAACTTCCTATTTTCATATAGAAATACAGGACCAGTGAACTCTACATCATGTACAACCACAGAAATGGGAAATTATAATCCATGTATGCATGATACATCAAAGTACATTCTACTGTATGTATAACTAAAAAGAACAAGTAAAAATTGTTTTAAAATAAACAGTAGAACAAGCAACAACAAAATTCTTGGCTGAGCAGGCCATTCAGTGTTGCAAGTATTCAACTGTTCCTTTGTAGAGCAGCCATAGACAATATATAAATAAGTGAGCGCTGCAATGTTCTAATAAAATTTTATTTATTTACATAAACTAGGGATATGGTAGATTTGGCCCCCAGGCAGCAATTTGCCAACCCCTGATATAATTATACTGCCGCAGCCCGGCTGGCTGGGCAAAATAACTGGGGGGTGATGAAGAACTTGTGTAGATTGATACAGCAGGAGTGGAAGCCGTTTATTGCAGGATAGGAGCAGTATTTATACATTCCACAGAGCTTATCTAATTAGCATAAACTAGATACATCAGTCAACCAATCAGGAATCTCCACACTTAATGGCTCGCTTTTGTTACTTCTCAAACCACTCCCTCTGGCATTTTGCCAGGCACCATCCAGACTTGTTTACGAACTTTAACATTCCCCTGGCAAAATGCCAGGTGTTATTTTTGACTTGTTTACAGACTCTAACATTATACAGCACAGTAATTTGTCATGGGCAATATGACCAGAGAGATTTTTTTCTCATGATTTTAAATGCAATTACATGCTACTGTTGATTAATTTTACACATTTTGCCCAGAAACTATCACAAATAACCTGCTATAATTTGAAATGTATACCCCTTTAAACACCTGCTTTTTTTCATGTAGTAATGTATGTTAAAAAATATTTGCTGCATCTTGCAAAAGTCAACTCTTCAAAAGTCTTGTATATGCAATGTAGTAAAAGTTTAAATGAAACTCTGTAATTATAGTGATATATTTTCCCTTACATTTTAAGCAACAAAATAAATTATATATACAGCTCAGAAACTGTAAACATATACAATGACACACATTTGACTGACAAAAATTAAAAAAAAAAATACCAAATATTGATGAGGACATAAAACAACTAGAACTCTCACTGATAAGGGTGTATGTAAAGTGATTCGACTACTTTGGTAAATTACATGGCTGTTTCTTATAACATTAAATATACATCTATGCTGACCCAGATATTCAACTCCTAATAACTTTATTTCTAATAGTCCAAACTAGAAATCCCAAATGTCCATCAACAGAAAAAGAGATAAAATCATATATTCATACTATGAAATACTACCTGGCAGCAAAATGAACCTCTAATACATGTAATGACATAGATGAATCTCAAAATCATTATGTCTAGCAAAAGTCTATGGTGATAGAAATCAGAAAGTGGTTACCTGGGGTGCTGATGCTATAAAGAGACAGGAGGAAATGATCTCAGACAATAGAAATGTTTATACTTTCTTCGGCTGGTAGTTACACAGACATTTACAACAGTCAAAGCAAATCAAACTGAACACTTAAAAGAAGTATACAGTTTTATTGTATGTAAATTGTACTATGCTTACAAAAACACCAATCTCATTCCCCACTGGTTGCTATCAATATTTCTTAAGACTTCTCTATTTCTACTAAAGAAAGTTTTAGCACCTGTCATTCAGGCCCAGAACTTTACAGGTTTCTGATAACAGCTCCCATAAATGATCACTGATCTAGAGATTAGTACAGTATGGATTCTGTCTCTTCCTATTCACATCCAATGCACCATCCAAGGCCAGGCCTATGTTTTTATGGAGAATAGTAGATAGCCTGAATGAATGCCTTTGTTCATATAACAAAATACCATAAACTAAGTCACTGAAACAACAAAGTTTTTGCCCAGAGTTTTGAAGCCTGGGAAGCCCAAGATCAAGATGCTGGTAGATTTAATGTCTGCTGAAGGTCACCTTTCTGGGTCTTTAGATATCACCTTCTTGGCGTGTCCTAACTCTTTGTATGTCCTAACAAGGTAGAAGGAGCAAGCTGGATCTCTGGTGTTGTTGTTTGTTTAATTAATTTTAACAAACTTATCATCCCACTCCTGAGGATTCAAACTTATGATTTAATCACCTCTCTGAGGCCTCCTTTCCTCCTACCATCACACTGGTAATCAGGTTTCAACATACAAACTCAGGGGAGCATAAACAATACAGACCACAGCAATGACCTTCTCTCTTTGCTTCTATCAGCATGACTATGTCAGATAATTTTATTTTTAAATATTTATTTTTAGTAGTGGTAGTTGGACACAATTAACTTTAATTTATTTATTTATATGTGGTGCTGAGGATGGAACCCAGGGCCTTGCACGCGCGAGGTGAGCGCTCTACCCCTGAGCCATAACCCCAGCCCCTGTGTCAGATAATTTCAATTTCTTAAAGCACAGTCCAATAAGATCATTTTGGTCATGAGTATCAAGATGAAGTATATGTGAAGTCAAACATTGTGTTGTATGACCTTGAATCCATCCCCAGTACCAAACACAAACAAATAAAAAACTGTCAAAGTCATCAAAAGGGGGGCTGGGGCTGGGGCTGGGGCTCAGCAGTAGCATGTTTGCCTAGGATGTGGTTACTGGGGACCCACAGGGTGCACTATCACTTGGCTATATCCCTAGCCCTTTCTGTTTTGAGACAGCGTCTCCCTGAGTTTCTTAGGGCCTTGCTAAATTGCTGAGGCTGGACTTTTGAATTAGCAATCCTCTTTACCTCCATCTCTTATTTTCTAAGAGACTTATTTCTTGGTCCCAAATATGGTTCTCTTAGTATTATGTGATAAAGCAATGGTGAGACTTTGTTAATTTCTTAAATTTTAAAGCTCTTTGAAAATAGTTCTTGCAGACAAAAAGCTAAGGAAATGATAACATTTGTGCTTTACTCTTCTCATCCTGCTTTTAAAAGCTATTCATTCACAAGTTCAAAACTCAGGGGTACCACTTCTGTAATCTTTCTGGATGACTATTTTTATACCTTACTGTGAGAATTGGCCCTCTGGGTAACTTCTCAGGATTTATAAGGTATTGGGAACTGGAGGAAACCCTTTGAATAGATACTCTTTGTAAACCCAAGTTGAAAAATAGAAAGCTAATAAGAAAGGCAGGAAGAAAAAGAAAGTACCCAAACAAAGAAAATGCAGTGGACAGCTGCCATGAGAAATAACCAGTACAGGAAAGATTATATTTTCTAAGTTGCTTGTTGCCCAAAGAAAAATTCTTCTTAAGACTAATCCAGAATGTATTAGTATCTATAGATGCTTTATTAAAAGTCATCTTGTAATACTGAACAAAACAAAATAAAACCAACCCCCCACCAAAACCCCACTCCAATACATTATAACATACCTATCTTTACTGTGTGCTTGTGAGTGTGTGTGTGTGTGTGTGTGTGTGTAAGGTATTAGGGATCAAACCAGAATTCTTACCCATATTCAAGTCCATATTCTTAACCCAAATAAAAGCAAATCTACTACTACTGTGCATGCTGGGTAAGCCTTTTACCACTGAACAACATCCGCAGCCTTTTATATCTTTTACTTTGAGACAAGGTTTCCCTAAATTGCCCAGGATGGCCTCAAAATTATGATCCTATTGCCTCAGCCTACAGGGTAGCTAGTGATCACTAATGTGTCCCACCACACATAGCTTTTATAATATATTCTGCAGGAATAAAACAACAATTCATTGGATACATCTTCGTTTTAAGTTAGACATCATTACCCTAAGTACATGTATAAGACACAAATGGTGTGAAAATACTTTGTGTACAATCAGTGTCTTGAAAAATTGTGCTCTATATGTGTAATATGAAATGAATTGCATTCTGCCATCATGTATAACAAATCAGAATTAAAAAAAAAATAAAAATTCAGCAACAACTTGTTAAAAATGATTTGAAGACCAAGTTTTATTAAGTGTAATTTCAATTCATGTTTAGAAGTAAAACTGATTTAGAGAACAAAATAAAGAACAAGACTGTTAAACCTATGAAAACAGATGTACCTGTTTTGGGAAGACCAAGATGGTCCTAAAAAATCTGCAAAATCTGGAAATTTTATTTCAACAGGTCACATTACATCTAATAGCATTTCTAATTTTATAGAGCCAAAAAAAAAGGGATAAAAAAATTGTAATAATTGATTTGCCTTCTAAAATCAAACACTATACTCTTCTTTAAGAAATGTCACATAAGAATTATGACACAATAAAAAGAAGTTATGTACAGTGTGATCAGCCTGGGATTTCATGAACAGACTTGTGGCTACCGTAAATTCTTTGATACTGTATGCAAAGTTTTGTGTGCAATTTTCTTAGCAGAGTATTCAGCGCTTTTAACAAATCTACTAGCATGTTAAGCTTCATTAGGGTCAAGATTTGTTTTGTTTTTTTATCTCCAACTCAGGAAGAAAAAAAAAACACGTAACATACAGGAGGCACTCAACAAATACTTGTTGAATATTAATTTTCAAGGGGATATAGAACAGACAATAGGATTCAGAGTCACTTACTTACAAGTAATTTCTTATTGACAAATGCATTTTCACAGACTTGACGCATCTAAATCTAGCTCATATTCTTACCCCAAATAAATATATTATAAAAATGAAACTATTCCCTTCACTTTTTGAACTGTAAGTAGCATTTAAATTCACCAGTAGATAATGTATGTTTTTTCTTCTAAATTCTTCTAATTAAAATCTACATAGGGCTGGGATTGTGGCTCAGGGGTAGAGCACTCACCTAGCAAGGGCGGACCCAGGTTCGATTCTCAGCACCACATAAAAATAAAAGCATTGTGTTGTGTCCATCTACAAAAAAGATTCTCTCTCTCTCTCTTTAAAAAAAAAAAAAAGTAAAAAGCAATCTATGCTAAGCCTCAGGCTAGCATCATTCTGAATGGAGAAAAACTGAAGGCATTCCCTCTAAAATCTGGAACAAGACAGGGATGCCCTCTCTCTCCACTTCTGTTCAACATAGT
>NW_026006324.1:0-5066 GCF_001458135.2 Marmota marmota marmota
GTATGGTGTTATAGCTAGGTTTAGAGGTATGGTGAGGTTTAGAATTAGAGTTAGGGCTAGGGTTAGTGTTAGGGTTATGATTAAGCCTAGGTTAAAGGCTAGGATTAGGGCTAGGGTTTGTTGTAGTGTTAGGTCTAGAATTAGAACTAGGGATAATGTCAGGTCTACTGTTACAGTTTGCTGTAGATTTAGGGTTAGGTTTGTGTCTATGTCTAATGTAAGTGTTAGGCTTTGGGTAAGTGTAAGGTTTAGAGCTAAGTGTATTTTTAGGGTCAGGATAAGGGTTAATGTTTGTTTTACGTTAAGGATTAGGGATAGGGTTTGAATGAGCATTAGGGTTAGAGTTAGGGTTAGGGTAATTGAATGGGTTAGGTTTAGGTTTCAGGGTAGGTTTATGGCAATGGAGAGCTTTAGGGTTAGCAAAAGGGTTAGGGTTATGCCTAAGGGTAGCATTAGGATTAGGGTTATCATGAAAACAATATTTAGGTTTAGATATATGTTTAGGGCTAGGGTTAGGTTAGGATTAGTGGTAGTGTTACATTAGGTTTTGGGTTAGGGATAGTAAACTTAGTTTAGGGTTAGGGTTAGGGTTATATTTAGGGTAAAGGTTAGGTTTTGATCTAGGGTTAGGTATAGGACGAGGGTTAGGTTTAGTGTTGTGATCAGGGTTATGTTTAGGGTTAGAGCTGGGTTTTTATTAGGGTTAGGATTAGATTTAGGGTAATATATTGGGTTAGATGTAAGGTTAGCTTTATGGTTAAGGTTAGGTTTAGGTTTAAGTTTAGATTTAGGGCTAGGTTTAATGTTGGCTTTATGGTAAGAGTTAGGATTTGTGTTAGGGTTAAGGCTTTGGCAAGGTTAAGGTTTACGGTTAGGTCTAGGTTTAGGTTTATGGGTTGGGTTAGGGTTTCAGTTAGGGTTAAAATAGAGTTATAATTAGGGTTAGGGTTAGAGTTAGGGTAATGGCTAGGGTTAGAGCTAGTGTTAGGTCTAGGTTTACCGTGAGGTTTAGGGCTACTGTTAGGGTTATTCTTAGGGATAGTGCTAGGGTTATGTTTAGGCTAAGGGTTAGGCTTTGAGCTAGGGTTAGGACAAAGGTGAGGGTTAGTTAGGGTTAGGACTAGGGTTAGGATTAGGGTGAGGGTTATGCTTAGGTTAGATTTAGGCCTAGATTAGGGTTAAGGTTATTTAAGTTTTGTGTTTGTTTTAGGCCTAGGGTTAGTGCTATGTGTAATATAAGATCTAGGTTTCTGTTTAGAGCTAGTTTTAGGGTTAGAGTTATGGCTAGGTCTAGTGTTAGGTTTAGGTTTTGGGTTAAAGTCAGTTTTAGAACTAAGTTTAATGTTAGTGTCAGGGCCAGTGTTCAGGTTAAAGTTAGGGTTAGGGTGAAAGCCAGAATAGGACTTGGGTTAGGTCTAGTGGTAGGGTTAGTGTTTGGTTTAGGTTAAGGGTTATTGTTAGGGCGAGCACTAAGTTTTTGTTTAAGTCAAGGGCTAGAGTAATAGCTAGATTTAGGATTAGGTTTAGGTCTGGGGCTACTATTAGGGTTAGGTTTAGGTATAAGTTTACTGGGAGGGCTAGTTTCAGGTTTTGGTTTCAGTTTAGGGTCAGGTTTAGACCTATAATTAGTTTAGGGTCAGGTTAGGGTAAGGTTTTGGGTTAGGGTAGGATCTAGAATGAGAGCTAATTTTAGGACTAATAATAGAGCTATTGTTTGGTTTTGGCTAAGGATTAGGATTAGGACTAGAGTTAGAATAATGAATAGGTTTTGGCTTTGGGTAATGGATATGATTAGAGCTAGGGTTAGGGCTAGAATTAGGGTTAGGTTTAGGGGTAATTTTAGGGTTAGGATTCGGGTTAATTCTAGTGCTAGGGCTCGGATTAGGGATACTTTTATGTTAGATTTAGAGCTAGGGTTTGACTATTGCCAAAGTAAGAACTAGGGTTATGATTAGGATTAGTTTTAGGGTTAGGGTTTTGGCTTGGTCTAGTGTTAGCATTAGTTTTAGGGTTAGGGTGATATTTAGAGCTTGGGTTTGTATTTGGATATGACTCAGGGTGAGGGTTAATTTTAGGCCTAGGACTCGAATTAGAGCTCAGGTTATGGCTAGTTATGGGTTAGGGTTTGGTTTAGATTAAGGTTTAGGTTTAGAGCAATGGCTCTTTTTTTTTGGGGGGGGTGGCTAGGGCTTGGCTTATGGCTAGTTGTAAGATTAGTAATAGTGTTAGAGATAGTTCTAGAATGAAGTTTAGGCTTAAGTTTAGGGTTAGATTTACAGTTATGTTTAGATCTATGGTTAGGGCTAGGGCTAAAATTAGGGCACAGTTTAGAGATATTGTGAGGGTTATGGTAATGAATAGGGTTATAAATAGAAATAGGGCTAGGGTGTGAGTTAGAGTTAGTCTGAGGGCTAGGTTGTAGGAGTAAGGTTCTAAAAGAGCTAGGATTACCCCTATGATTGCCAGGGTCCTGCCCTAGCGGGGTCCAGGGAGTCCTGAAGGATGAGTGGCGTCGGTGAAAATATGAGACAGGAGTCGTTCTGTTCGAGCAATCTCCAGAGAGAGAGATAATGCAGCTTTCTCTGGGTCATCTTTTATTACAATTTTTCTCATCATTATAGATTCAGAATACGTCATTCATTATATACTTTAAAACTTTGCCAAGACATGACTTTTCCTTAACCATGATTGGGGGTACAAAAAATGTAACATTAATTTACATTTTTCCAGGATATGTCCTTCAGTTATATAATTATTAAAAGTACAGAATCATTAATAAAATATGTCACTAATTTACATTTTTCAGATTTTCCCAAGATTTCCTATTTTTCCCAAGATATGCTATTTTCTTATTAACTAATGCCAAACTACGTAACCAGACTCTAAGTCTCCTAACCAATCATTAACCTAAAGTACACTTTTACTTTATTTCTAATCTAAAATTCCCATCTAAAAAAGTCCCTTTAAATCTTATATTTAAACTATCCTAAAGTTTATGAATCATTCTTAAAACATATCAGAAACCTATACAACTAAAAACTTAAGAATTTCTAAACTTAAGAATCTAAATAAAATAATATTTCTAACATTATTCTAAAACTGTGTCTTATAAAGCTGTTTTAATTAATTCCTAAATTTATTCTCATAAAACTGGTTGAGGTATATTCTCAAAGAGTTTCTTTGTTTCTCAGTCAAGGTGCACTAGTTCTCATATCTTTATAATCTTTCTCAATAGAAAGTAAGTTCTAAAAATCAATCCAATTTCCACCAATATTAACTATGCTCATCATATATCCCTATGTAAAGTAAGAAAGGGTTTATAAAAAGAGAAAAATATATCTTTATATGTTTTAACTTTCCTAAGTGTATAATATAACTTTCCTTAATCAAAAATGAAACTGCATGTGGTGAACTCTGTGAAATAAACATACTGATTAGGTTTTCTAAGAGGCCAGAAATATGGGCTTGGGTTCTAGTTGATATAATCAATGTGGTGCCTAAAATTCTCATGACCTTTCAAAGGATGATTGTTGTCTGTTATCAGGTTTATCCACAATGTACTGAGATAGAAGAACAGCCTTCTACTTTGTCCTTGATATGCTGAGGGGTAGTAGAACAGCCTCCAAGGCATGAACTACCTGTTATGTTCTAGCCATCTGAAATTTAATTTGTTTGGCATTTAACATACTCATGCCTCCTGTCAGAAACATAAGCATGAAAATGAAAAGTCCCAATTACATAAAAAAGGGTCTCATGGTTTTGGTTTCCCACCAACCAGCATGGCTTTGCCAGCATTCATCCTCACTGTGACTCTGTCAAGACAGTGGGAGAGCGGCTTTGCCAACTCTCACTTGGTTTCCCACCAACCAGCATGGCTTTGCCAGCATTCATTCTCACTGTGACCCTGTCAAGACACTGAGTGGGGGATCGCCTTCACCAATGATTAGTGTAAGGGTTAGTCCTATGTTTAGGGCTACATTTAGGGTTAGTTTTAGAGGAAGGGATGGGATTATATAGATAGGTTCAATGCTAAGGCGAGGGTTATATTTAGGTATAGGGCTAGGGTTCGGGTTCGGGTTAGAATTAATTCTAGTTTTAAGGTTAGGATGAGGGCTAGGGTTTGTGTTAGGGTTAGGCCTAGGATTAGGGCTAGAGATAATGTCAGGTCTTGTGTTATGGTTAGGGATAGTGTTAGGGATAAGTTTATGGCTAGATCTAGTGTAAGGATTAGGTTTAGTGTAGGGTTCAGTTATAGAGCTAGGTTATTACTAGGGTCAGAGTATGGGTGAGGGTTTGGTTTGGGTTAAGGTTTAAGGTCAAGGCTCAAATTAGCATTAGTGTTATGGTTAGGATTAGAGTAATGGATAGTTAGGTTTACAGTTCAGGTTAGGTTTAGAGTAATGTATAGTGTTAGTGTTAGGGGTAGGGTTAGGGTTAGGCCTTGGCTTAGCATT
This sequence comes from Marmota marmota marmota, assembly GCF_001458135.2. Taxonomy (NCBI): domain Eukaryota; kingdom Metazoa; phylum Chordata; class Mammalia; order Rodentia; family Sciuridae; genus Marmota; species Marmota marmota. Next base: position 4,455 of record NW_026006324.1, read on the forward strand.
TGGTTTAGGCTTATGTTTAGAGTAATGAATTGGTTTAGTGCTAGTTTTAATGCTTACATTAAGGTTAGGTTTAGGGTTAGGAATTGGGTTACTCCTAGGGTTACTGTTAGGTTTCGGTTTAGGGTAAGTGTTAGGGATTGAGCTAGGGTTAGGTTTAGGGTTAGGGTTAGAATAAGGGCTATGGTTAGGGTCAGGGATAGGGTTAGGGTTAGTACTAAGGTAAGAATTAGGATTAGGGTTCTGTTTAAGGTAATGGATAAAGTTAGAACTAGAATTTGGGCTATGGTTACACTTAGGATTAGGGATAGGGTTAGGGTTAAGGTTAGAGCTAGGGTTATATTTAGAGTAAGGGTTAGAGTTTTTGCTAGGGCTAGGGCTAGTGCAAGCATTAGGTTTAGGGTTTGTGCTAGGGTTAGGGTTAAGGTTATTCTTAGGTCTAGGTTTAGGGCTTGTATTAGGGATAGGTTTTGTGTGAGGTTTATGGCTAGTGTTAGGACTATGGGTAATGTAAGAGCTAGGGTCATGGTTAAGGCTAGTTTTTGATTTAGAGTTATAGACATGTCTAGTGTTATGTTTAAGTTTTGGGTTAGGATTTGTGTTAGGATTAGGATT
>NW_026006325.1:0-5066 GCF_001458135.2 Marmota marmota marmota
TTAGAAAATGTACACTCATGATATACACTGGTTGGCCAGTGACTCCTGAAGGTAATTGTGGCTTATTCTTAGAAGCGTGATATCTACTTTACAACTTCCCAGAGAAGGCTGTGATGATATCACAGGAGCAAGGAGCTCCATCTGCTTCTCAATTCCAGTCACATGTGAAAGGTAGAAAGATGTTGAGCCACTGAGATGTTACCAGGCTGCCCCTCTGCTGTGTCCAGCTTCTCTAAGAATGTGAAAGGTTCTTTCCTTAGGGCAGACTACATGGAGCCCAGGACCAAAGTTACTACATATATTGATACCACAGGAACCATACAAACTTCAATCTAACTTCAGTTCTGTTTGTTTTACTAAATTTGCATCCTAAATACACCCTCCTTTCCTTTTCTCCTTCTGATATCATTAAAATATTTCAGTCTGTTTTTGGAGCATTTATACTTCTTTCATACAAGTTCATAATCATTCTGCCAAATGCCTTTGAAGAACTCCCATTTGTGATTAAAATATTTCACATCTTTTTAACTCTCTAGTGATTCTGATCAGATTAAAATTGACCATATGATTAGGACTTGGGACTAGTCAAGAAGGAAATATTTTTTCATATCACCTAACATAAAGGTAGCCTTAGTTAAACTCAACACTCTCCTAAAACTAGGTCTTACTTTGAAAATGGCATAATTGTGTTAAGATAAATCATTTATTCATTAAATTATATATGCATGAACATTTTGGGATCCTGGCAAGCATGGGTCTGAGCAATATCCAACTTACAACATATGTTGAACCTTTAGTCCTCTCAGAGGGACCTATTACTGTCCACATTTCACATTTGTGAAAACAAGGCACAAGGAAGTTAAAGCAGCTTCCAGAGTCTTCGGTGTTAACAAGGAATTCTCAACAAACAAATCCTTTCACCATTTTTAGAGTTTAATTTCCACTTGTATGACCACGGGCTTGAGAAGCACACAGCATTTTCAACTGAAATAGCACATGGCCCATGATAAGGTTGCCTCCTTACCAACTCTTCAGGAGATCCTTGGAAACGTTTTGCTATGGACAAAAATTTGTTAATGGACCCATGTTATTATAAGACTAAAGTTTTAAAAAATTGAACTATACAGCTTGGAGTTATTTAAAATGCTTCCATGCCAAGTCATTAACAAAATGCTACAAAAATGAAAATTCTTGCAGGTATATTTTACACCTTGAGAGCAATTTTCTGGATAAATTTAATTGGAGAAAATATGTTATATGAACATGATAATATTTACTCTTTCATCTCCTGACACTTACAAATAATACATATAGTTAAAATAGCAGGGTAAAGTATTTTTTTCTTGGCTCCTACTAAAGGTACTGGACAGTAAACACATAGGATTTGTGGAGCAAAGATGTGAAATCTCAGGGATGCTACTTACAGAATAGCGATTCCACATGGGTGCACTATGCTTTTATGTAAGTAGCATTTCTGAGATTTCACATCTTTGCTCCCCAAATCCTGTGTGTTCACTGTCCACTACCTTTAGTTGTGACCAGGAGGAGTTTTTGGGTGGGGAGGCTGCATGGCATGTGGTGAAGCACCCAGCCACTGCTGCAGGCAGGCCTGACCCTGCCCACCAGCCCAGATATCGCTTCCATGCACATGGGATTATTGAGATAAAGCCATGGAACACTCCAATGCCTTGCCACAAGTGTCTTCTTCTCCAATAGGTGCAACCCTCCTGTTTCACAGACTTCAGGGAGGGGCCTGAAGACCAGGAAAAGTATTACTTCTGGCCAAAGCAACCAGCTCAAAGTGAATCAAGTCTACACTGGCTCAAAGGGAGAATCTCTATTGGAACTACGTCAAAGGGACAAGTTCCCATTGGCTTAAGGTAAGTGAGCCCCATCTACACTGGCTCAAGGTGAACCAATTTATACAGTCAGAAGGAGAGGGAGGCACAGTAGTCCAGGCTTTGGAGAGAATAGCTGCCTCTCCCTGAGGCCTCTCTTAAGAAAACAAAACAAAAACCAAAAAACCTGTCTTTTAAAATTTTCACAATATCAATTTTATTATACATTTGTGAAAAAAAAGTATAAATTTCTCCCAAAGCATGGGAGAAAAGACAAAAGAGCAAGGCAGGGGGAAGTGTCCCAGTGAAAAGTCCTTATGACTTGTCTTTGCAGGTGGAGGCAGAGGAGACTCCTGGTGGATGCAGATGCCCTTGTGTCTGGAATCCATGTACAGAAGCCTGAGCCAGTGGGCACACCTCCCTCCCACACCATGATGTCAGAAGCTCAGGGTCTTTGGGCTGTCCTGTTGAGAGCCACAGCCAAGGGGCCCCAGCAAACTTTCAGACTGCCAGCTGATGACTGGCTCACAGTGCCCCAGCAACATCTAGCTGATTGGCTCCTCTGCGGTGATGCTCATTGGGCTGTTTCCCTGCCCTTTCAGACCATGGAGCTGCTCATTGGGGGACTTTTTTGGCTCCACCCACGCGACCCAGCCAATGGGCCTCAAGAGCAGGAGGATTGTGGGAGGTGGAGAGGCTTATGGTTGAGAGAGAGGCTTGTGGGAAGCCGGTGGTGGCAGTTGGGCTCTGAGGGTTTTTCCTGAGGAGCGGTTTTGTTTGGTGTGAGTGGTTCTAAAAATAAAGTTCGTTTCTTTTGACAAGTGGCTCCTGAATTGTGCCCAGCCAGACTGCGGCACTGTCCCTCAGTTCTGTCTTTCTGGGCTGGGCATTTCCATTGGAGCCACTCTGCTTCTGGATGCTGTGACATGGAAGCAGGGTATGAAGCACAGTTGTTGCATGCATTTGACGATCTTCCCCTTCACCCTCTTCCACCCACCGCTGCTGTGGTGGGATTGCCTGTGGAGGTGCCTCCAGAGGATGAGCTGCTGGGCACAGGGTCATGCTGGGAGGCTAGGCTGGGAGGGTATGTGTCCATGTGGAGGAAGTGGAGGTGGATGGCAGGCACACTGGCATTTCTAGCACCCTTCTGCTGGGGCTGCTTGGCCTCCTCAGGCTGCTGCTGCTCACAGGGAAGGGAAGGGCAGGCTCACTGGAACACTTTTTGGGGTAGACCCTGGGAGGATCCTCAAGGCCTGCTCTCAGTGTTCTCTGATGCTTGAGGATGAGTTAGCTGGCCATCACATCATCAAATATTCTACTGGCCACAGACACCCTGGTATTATAGGGATGGTAACCTATGAGGATCATGATCTTCATAATTGTGAGATCTGGAAGTTTGGGGAGTGCCTCATTAGAAGGACTGGGTGAAGCAGCTTCCTCACCCTAGCTCAGCGATGGGTGCCCCATTACCTGCTCTATGGTGGGCCTCTGCATAGGGTCTGCCACCAGGATCTCATTGATGAGGCTCCGGGCTCCCTTGGACACATGTGGAGGATGCTACACGTTCCCTGCCTGATCAGCTTCCTCAGTTGCTTTCTGCTGGATGCCATAATGGGCACCTCCCTGTGAGCATGAAGTAGAGAATGACTCCCAGGCTCCACACTCTGCTAGAGGGCATATTCCTTCCCCTGTGTGCGTTCAGGGGAAAAGTATAGGAGAGTACCCCAGAACCTCTTCAGCTTCTGCCCAGCTATGAATCTGGTGCTGAGGCCAAAGTCAATGAGCTTACATTGCTGCTGGCATCCACCCTGAGGTTCTTGGGGTTCAAGTCCAGGTACAGGATTGTGGCAGTACTGACAGCAACCAGATCTGCCCAAAAAGTTTGTGGGCCTCCTTCTCCTGCATGCCATTAGGTTCCAGGATGAGGTCCCATAGCCGTTCCACAGCTGCATGCTCCATGATAATGTAGATATCCTTGAAGATCTCAATGACCTGGAAGAGCTGTTCACATATCCATGATCCAAGGCCTCCATCACCTCCAGTTCAGAGAACAAGGGGAAGTTCAAGGCTACTTTTGCCAAGACCTTCATCACAACCTCTGTCTCAGTGAGTAGATGGCAGGCAAGTTTCCAATGTCCTACAGGACCATATAATGGTCTGTGAAGGTAGGTTCACAGCAGGAGCCCTGCCCGGAAGCACTATATTGCTCTGACTACTCTCCCTGCTCATCCTAGACCAGAACAAGGATGCTAGCTTAAAAACAAAAACAAATAAACAAAGAAAAAAAACCCCAAATCAAAAAACTTATAACCCAAGACCACAACCACCAGCTACCAACCACCACCGACCACCACCAACCACCACCAAACACCACCAAACACCACCAAACGCGCTGTCTGGGAGTGTGACAGGTCAACACCAAGAGATTCCTATATGTATGTTTCTAAATATCAGTGCATCTCAGAACTTCCCCAAGAACCATTTATACATTTGATCTTAAGGACTGAGTCTTCAACAATTCCCTACATTTCAGGTGGGTCACTCAAGAGATTTTGAGGCAAATTACCTGAAAATAGTTTAGAATCTGGCAAAGGTGCTGATGTCCAAAAATTAAATCTTTTGTATTCTTTTAGTTGTTTAGTGAAAATTTAGTGAGCCCTTTTATACTCCTCCCCATCTCCTCCCTGGTAAGGAAAACAGACAAGAAAACAGCCAAATTAAGTTCAGCAAGACAAATGCTATGATGGTGTAGGAATGGGGTGCCAGGAGGAATGAGGCTCCTCTGACTCATTCCAAGGTTAGAGGAGATGGTATCTGAGCTGAAACCTGAGAGGTAAAGTGTGAGCAGGAAGTGGGGGGAGGTGCCTAGTGGGCCTGTGAGTCAGGGGCTGGGGTAGGAGTGGGGGAAATGTGAAAGGAAGGTCAGAAGGTTCACAAGGTTGTGAGACACATTTTCAATCTCATGGAGATTTCAATATAATTGGGCAGATAAATGGCAAAATATTTTGCTAATGGATATGGACAAAAGCAGTGACTTCCCAGGAAGGCTTTTGTTGAATTACCAAGTGAATAATGCAGACTCCTCATCACTCTAGGACTTCTCAGGAGAAGGTATCTCCTCTCTTCCTGCAATAAAATTCTGTGACCTATGATATCATTCTGTAGTGGAAAGAGAAGGCTTCATAGAGGTTGTGAGGGGAAAGGGGGGGGGACAAGGGAGAGAATTAA
>NW_026006326.1:0-5063 GCF_001458135.2 Marmota marmota marmota
TAAACAGGGATGAGAGGTGGGAGGGAAAGGGAGAGAGAAGGGAAATTGCATGGAAATGGAAGGAGACCCTCAGGGTTATACAAAAGTACATACAAGAGGAAGTGAGGGGAAAGGGAAAAATAATACAAGGGGGACAAATGAATGACAGTAGAGGGGGCAGAGAGAGAAGAGGGGAGGGGAGGGGAGGGGGGATAGTAGAGGATAGGAAAGGCAGCAGAACACAACAGACACTAGTATGGCAATATGTAAATCAATGGATGTGTAACTAATGTGATTCTGCAATCTGTATATGGGGTAAAAACGGGAGTTCATAACCCGCTTGAATCAAAGTGTGAAATATGATATATCAAGAACTATGTAATGTTTTGAACAACCAACAATAAAAATTAAAAAAAAGAATATGAAATATATAATCAAGTGTAAGCACCAAATTGGAGGCATTGATGAAGGATTTTCATACTTCAGTGTTTCTTTATTCACCAGCTAAGGGCTTTTGTGGGAGACAAACTCCTAGCTTCATAGGGAGGTTCCAAAGAGGAAAGGATTGGCTCAATAAAATGGTTAAACAGATTTTAAGGGCAGATTTTAGATTTGAGACAACTTCTCTCCATCTCATTGATTTAAGATCTTCCCATCCCAACTTGCATTTCTTATATCATTTTTCAAGCTTATGTATCAACACTTAATATAATGGAATATATATCATCATCAGTGATGAAGGAAAGAAAATACTTGTTTAGATGTAGATATCAAAGTCGTGTCAAAATTCATTTTTGTATTAGTTCATCCCTTTGTCACCTGCTAGTGAATGTGAAATGTGTCAGATCCATGGTAAAATTTTAAACTTTTCTTCGGGTATTGAAAATGTGGCGTCTACTTTGTCTATATTCCCCAGCATCTCTATCAGTGTTCACTTAAAGCTTAATGATTCTTCATTGCTTCTCAACCAATGTTATTCTAGGTAGGGTTCTCTATTCGCATGTAGTCCCTAGGAAGAAGGGTTGGCTATTCTACAACATTGAAGGTCAAATGTATATTTTATCCTTGCTATTCCTAGGAAATCATCTACTTCACAGCCATTGTCAAAGGGGCTTGTGTATTCTGTGGTGTCCTTAATAAAATATCTCCCCTTTTCCAGTTTGGCTTATTAGGGTAGAGTTCCTATGGTAGGCATATCGTTTGATCCATGCTGGTTATTTTCCCCAAATCCTCTCCTTTTCAAAAAAACTCCTATTGTGTTAGGGTGGGTTACATGATGCACTTATTCCCCTAGGATTCTAAGAGGAGAAGAAAATCAGAGATTTCTCTGTTTCTTTGCCTCTAACATTTTATGACAATTAAAATTTCTCTTATCCTGGTCATATTACAATGTCTACAATTACAGTCACAGATATTTTAGTTTAAATAGAATATGTGGCAACTTGTTCTAACAATAAGTGTTAATGTGTGTGTACGTGAACACACTATGTATGCAATGTTCCACTACAAGAAGGTAGGTTTTCTCTTCTTGAGATTACAGAGGAATTTAGTATCATTGAAAATTAGTAACTTGCCCAATATTATATTTCTAAAACTGCCATAACAAACCACCATTAACTGTTTCTTAAAACAACAGGAATGTTTCCTCACAATTGTGGTGACTAGCAGTCCATAAGCAAGGTATCAGCAGACTTTGTTCCTTTGGAAAGAATCTATCTATCTCATGTTCAAGCATCTGGTAAGAGTGGGCACTCCTTAGCATTTCTCATCCTGCAGATGCATGATTCCGACATTCACCTCTCTCTTCACATGGTTGTCCTGCCTGTGTCTTTATGTCCTTGTTCACCATCTTTTCATAAGGGCATGAGTGATATAGGACTACAGGTCCACCATGCATAAGCATGAACTCATTTTAACTAATTGCATGTGCAGCTATCTTATTTTCAAATAAGGTCACCCTTTGTGATACTGGGAATTGGGACTTCCCTGTATCTTTTGAGGGAGCCAAAATTTATCCCATAATGCTGAGTTTCTGGAAGAGCTAATACTGTACAAATTAAATGGTTTTCTATTTTTGAAGTACAAAGGTAAGAACCTGGCACATAAGTAGAAAACACAAATTGAAAAGAAACTGAAATTAGATTTTCCTGCTATCCTTTGTTTTAGAAGAAAGGAAGAGGAGTAACACTTTTAGGTTTCTGCAATATCAAAACCGAAGAGTTTTTTTTTTGCTGAACAAAACTTGGAACACAAATAACCAGATTTTTATGTGAATAGCATGGAAGTTGTTTGTGTAAAGTTGAGGATGAAACAGACCAGAATGGAAGAAATGGGTGATATATAATTTGAGCAGACAGACTGTTTATTAACTTGCAGTATTCCATAAACACTGCTCACTTAGTTTGCATGAGGATTGAATATATATGAAGAAGAGAGTAAATCATAAGAAAAGTGCTGAAAGGTAAGAAATGTGGGAGTAAACATGTAATTTTTTTTAAAGTAGTCACTGGAAAAATGATTGTTTTTAAGTAATAGAAATAGAATCCTCATACTTGTATATTCATTTGTTTCTATAAAAAGGGGAAATCATAAGGAACAAATTAGTGCATTTGTGAAGAAATATATAATATTTAGAGTGAAATGATGTAATTTATGCAGTAGAGACTTTGCCTTATTGAGAAACAAGATTGATGATTGCAAGAATGAAAGCTGAAATATTGACTTTTCTACTTTTCCCCATAACTGAGGAAAAACTTGTTGAACAAAGAAATGAAGGGTACTGACTCTATCATGCAGAAACCATAAACTCTACACATTTAGAGATTCAACAACAGGCCACTGAATGAACAATGGGTCATTACAGAATCAGAATGAAAACTAAACACTTTTTAAAGAAATATAAATGGAAACAAAATGTATAGGCTATAGCAAAAGCAATACTATAAAGCAAGTTTATACCAATAAATTCCTCTATCAAAAAACAGAAAAAATTCACAACATTTCAAATAAACAATCTAATAGTGTATCTTCAGGACCTAGAAAAACAAGAGCAAATTAAACCCTGAATTAGGAGAGTGAAAGAAAGAAAAAAAGATCAAAGCAGAAATAAATGAAATAGAAGCTAAAATAAAAATAAAAGAGAGAGAATCCAATGAAACAAAGTGTTGGACTTTTAAAAAGATAAAATTGACTCAGTTTTTAGGTATAATAACCAAGACAAAAAAGGGAGAAATCTTAAATAAACAAATTAAAGATGAGAAATATTCATCATACTTGGTACCATAGAAATACAATTATCATTAGAGACTATTATGGACAACTATATGCCAGTAATTTGTAAAACCCAGAAAAAAATGAATAAATTTCAGAACATAAATAACTTACCAAAATTGAACTACAAAGATATAGAAATGATATATCACTCTACCTGATAGAGAGGTCAAAACAGAATTGAGAAGCATCTCAACAAAGAAAAGTAAAGGATCTGATGCTTTTCTTGCTAAATTCTATGAAACTTTTAAGGAAGAACTGATACCAATTCTTACACTAGTACAGAAAATTTAAATTATTTTTCTTTGAAATTACCAAACACACGTATTGTTTTGCTAATAAGGATATAAATAATACAGTGTCTTTGTTAATAAGTCCCATGTTAAAGAGTACTATGAAGCTTGGGTAAAGTCAAAAGACTTTCAACAGAAAGGTAGTTTATAAGAAGTTATTCTCCCAGTTCAAAAGGTTTATAATCATACAATACAAAGCCTGGTTTTAATATTAGGAATAGATCATTTAAGAGATGGTTTTTGTAGTATTGTGAAAAAGGGATTATTTTGGTTAGTTTTCTTTGTATAATAAAATGACATTCTTAAGAGACAATGATTTTATGTCAATATTATACCCTAGGTGGACCATATTAGTTACGGGCTGAGAATGCTAAATCTCTATGGGAGAAGTAGAAAGGCACATATTCTCTTCAAAATACTATGGTAATGTTTTGTTTTTCTGTGTGATTCAAATGTGTCTGAAAAACGTGTTTTCATTTATCTTAATTAACAATTGAAAGTACTACAAGACACACTTAATTTTTCATTTTAATCCCACATAAGAATCATAGCCTGATGTCTCATTAATATAAATATGGTTGTTTCTAAAGTAGAAACAATACATAATCTGTCCATCAAAAAAAAGAAACCTGGAAACTTATAGGTTCTAAATGCTACCATTTTTTAAAAAAAAATTAATTGTAGTTGGAAAGAATACCTTTATTTTACTTACTTTTATGTGGTGCTGAGGATCAAACCCAGCATTTCACACTACCCCTGAACCACAACCCCAGTCCCAGTGCTACCAAGTTTGACTTGACATTTGAACTGTAAATGTTTATATTTCAAATAATATAATTCAGTAGATCAAAGAACAAAAGTATAGTATCACAAACATTGAGAATATTTCGTTTAATGTTTAAATAACAATTCACTCAATAATAAGATTTTAAGTACAGATTTTTCAATGATTTGCATTGAATCTAAAAATCACAGAATAATAGCCAGCAACTTTAGATATCCACTGCCTCTGTAATGGACCATGTATCTGATCATCTGATAGGGAGAAAAAATCCCAACTTCAAGAAGGAGTATTATGATTTAGATATGAGATGCCACCCTTTATGAAAAATTTTATGTTAATACAGGATTCTTAAGAGATGAAAAGAGATAAATTACAAGAATTGTAGCCTGATTAGTGGATTAATCATTTGATGGATAATAATTTGAAAGGATTCCTGGCTGATAACTGTAGGTAGGTAGGGCATGGTTGGAGGAAGAAGTTTACTGGAGATGTGCTTTTGAAGTTTATATTTTGTCCCTGGGGAGTATAACTCTTTCTCTGCTACCTGGCTACCAGGAGCTGAGAGCTTCCTGCACCACATCCTTGCACCTTGATGTTCTGCCTCATCTAAGACCCAGAGCAACGGAGTCAGCCAAACGTTGACTGAATCTCTGAAACCATGAACCCAAAATAAACTTTTCCTCTTCCAAGTTGTTCTTGTTAGTTTTTTTTTTTTTTTTTTTTTTTTTTTTTTTTTT
>NW_026006327.1:0-5062 GCF_001458135.2 Marmota marmota marmota
GGGTTATTGTTAGGGATAGGGCTAGGTTTTTGTTTAGGTCTAGGGCTAGAGTTAAGGGTAGTTTTAGTATAAGGCTTAGGTCTAGGGCTAGTGGTAGAGTCTGGTTTAATATAAGTTTACTGGTGGGGCTAGTGTTAAGTTTTGGTCTAGGGTTAGAGTCAGGTTTATAACTAGGATTAGTGTTATGGTCAGAATAAGGATCAATATTAGGGTTAGGGTTAGGGATAGGTTAGAGCTAAAATGAGGACAAGGTTTAGGATTATTAATAGGGTTAGGGTTTTGATTAGCCTAAGGATTAGGAATATGTCTAAGGCTGTGGTTCGGTTTTGCTTAGCTTTAGGGATAGAGTTTGAGCTAGTGTTAGGTGAAGGGTTAGGATTAGGATTAGTGTTAAAGCTAGGTTTAGGGTGCAGATTATGGCTAGATTTTGTGTTCACATCAGGGCTAGGGTTAGGGCAAGAAATAATGTAAGAATCAGTATTACAATTAGAGTTATATTTAAGGTTAGTGTTTAAGATTAGTGTTTATGTTTAGGTTTAAGGTTAGGATAAATTTGGAGCTAGGGTTATTGTAGGGATAGGAGCCAAGAACAGGGTTATTTTTAGGGTTAGGACTCAAATTAGGGCTGGGTTTACTGTTAGGGTTTGGTTTAAGGTTACAGTGGTGTTTTAGAGTTAGGGTGAGTGTTAGGGTATACGTCAGGGTCAGGGTTAGTTTTAAGGTTAGGGTTAGGATTCGAATTAGGCGTAGTATTTGTTCCAGGTGTACTTTAGGTTTTGTTTTAAGTTAAGGTTTAGAGTTAGGTCTATTGCTCGGTTTTGTTTTAATCTCAGGTTAGGGTTAGCACTAGTTTTATGATGAGTATTAGGATTAGGTCTAGTGTTAGCGTTAGGCTTGGGCTTATGGTTAGGGTTATATTTAGAGTTAGGCTTATATCTAGGGTTAGGCTAGGACTCAGGATAGGGCAAGGGTTAGAACTAGGGTTAGGGCTAGGTTTAGAGTTATGGTAAGGGATAGGGTTAGAAATAGGAATAGGGCTAATGTGAGAGTTAGAGTTTGTCTTAGGGCTAGCATTAGGTTTAGGGTATGGATAAGGGTTAAATTAAGTCCAGGATTAGGGATAGGGTTAGTGTTCAGTTTAGACCTAGTGATAGGGTTATGATTAGGGTTATGTTTCAGATAAGGGATGGTGTTATACCTAGTTTTAGAGGTAGGGTGAGGGTTAGAGTATGATTAGGGCTAAGCATAGAGTTAGGGTTATGATTAATGCTAGGTTTAAGGCTAGGATGAGGGCTAATATTTTTTTAGGTTTAGGCTAGGTTTATGGCTAGGACTAATAACAGGTCTAGGGTTATGGTTAAAGATAATTTTAGGGTTAGATTTAGGTCTACATCTAGTGTAAAGGTTAGGCTTAGCGTAGGGTTCAGGTTTAGAGCTAGGAGAATTTTTAAGGTTAGGGTCTAGCTTAAGGTTTGGTTTAAGTTAGGATTTAGGTTTAGGGCTTGAATTAGCATTAGGGTTAGATTTGGGGTAATGATAGTGTTTGGTTTAGGGTTCAGGTTAGGTTTAGTGTAATTTATAGGGTAAGTATTAGCAATAGGGTTAGGGTTAGGCTTAGGGTTAGCATTAGGTTAAGGGTTAGGGTAATGGTAGTGGGTCGGATTTAAGCTTAGTTTAGAACTAGAGTTAAGGTTAGGAATAAGTCTTGAGTTATGGTTGGGGTTAAGTTTATATCTAGGGTTAGGTTTAGGTTATGTTTAGTGTAAGGGTTAGGTTTTGATCTACGGTCATGGCTAGGGAGAGGGTTAGTTTTAGGGTTAGGTCTAGGGATAAGATTATGCTATTGTTAGTATTAGGGTTAGGGTTAGGGCTAGGGTTATCATTAAGGTTATGTTTAGGGTTAGGGTAAAGTATAGGTTTACATATAGGATTAAGTTAGGGTTAGATTTTGGTTTAGGTTTAGGATTAGGGCTATGGTTATGTTTATGTTTCTGGTTAGGTTATGGCTTGAGTTACATTTAGTGCTATGACAAGTGTTAAATATAGGATTATGTCTAGGGTCAGTTTTCTGGTTAGTGTTAGGTTTAGAGTTAGGGTTTAGGCTAGGATTATCAATAAGTTTAGGGTTGGGGTACTGGGTAGGTTTAGAGCTAGGTTTAGGGCAAAGGTTGAGTTTAGGATTAGGGCTAGGTTTAGGGTTAGAATTTGTGATAAGTCTAGGTTTATGTTTAGGGTAAGTTTTAAGCTTTGAGCTAAGGTTAGGACTATGGTGAGGACTAGTTTTATGTTAGGTCTAGGGTTAGGTGAGGGCTGGGGTTATGATTAGTGTTATGCTTAGGGCTAGATTTAGTCCTTGGATTAGTTCTGTGTTTAGTGTTAGGTTTAGGCCTAGGGTTAGGGCTATGGGTAATGTAAGAGCCAGAGTTATGATTAGGTCTTGTTATACTGTTAGAGTTATGCATGGATCTAGAATTAGGTTTCGGTTTTGATCAGTGTCAGTTTAAGAGGTACGTTTAGTGATAAAGGCAGGGTCAGTGTTCAGGTTACAGTTAAAGTTCAGGTTAAAGCCAGAATTAGGACTAGGTTTTGGTCTAGGGGTCGGGTTAGTGTTTGGGTTAAGTTAAGGTTTATTGTTAGGGCTATGGCTAGATTTTTCTTTATGTCTAGAGCTAGAGTTAAGGCTAGATTTAGAATTAGGTTAGATCTAGGGCTAATGGTAGGGTTTGGTTTAGGAATAAGGTTACCAGTAAGGCTAGTGTTACAGTTTGGCTTAGCATTAGGGTCAGGTTTAGACCACGAGTTTGTGTTATGATCAGAATGAGGGTCAGGGTTAGGGTTAGTGTTTGGGATAGGGTTGGCGCTAGAATGAGATCTAGGGTTAGGACTATTAATAGGGTTATTATTTGGTTAGCCTAAGGATTAGGGATAGGTCTAGGGTTACCATTAGGGTTAGGGTTTTGCTTAGGTTAAGGGATATGGTTAGAGATAGGTTCAGGGCTAGGGTTAGGGTTATGTTTAGGGTTAAACCTAGGTTTAGGGCTCAGATTAGGTCTTGTTTTTGTGTGAGGTATAAGGCTAGGTTTAGGGCAATGACTAATATAAGAACCAGGGTTACAATTAGGGTTAGTTTTAGGGTTAGGGTTAGGGGTAGGTCAAGTATTAGGGTTAGGTTTAATTTTAGATTGATATTTATAGCTAGAGTTAGTGTTAGAGTATGATCAGGTCAGGATTAGTTTTAGGGTTAGTGTTAGGACTCAAATTAGGGCTAGGGTTACTGTTAGGGTTTGGTTTAAGTTTAGGGTGCTGTTTAGAGCTAAGGTGAGTGTTAGGATATGAGACAGGGTCAGGGTTATTTTGAAGGTTAGGATTAGGTCTTGAATTAGGGCTAGGGTTAGTTCTAGATGTAGTTCTAGTGTTGGTTTAAGTTAAGGTTTAGTGTTAGGCCTGTTGCTCGGTTTTGTTTTAGTGCTATCTTTAGGTTTAGGGCTAGTTTTACAATTAGCTTTAGGGTTAGGGCTAGGGTTAAGGTTTGTGTTAGGATTAATGCTAGGTTTAACGCTATGATTAGGGCTGGGTTTTGTGTTAGGTTTAGGGCAAAAATTAGGGATAGGGCTAATATCAGGTCTAAGTTTACACTTAGGGATAGTCCTAGGGTTAGGTTTATGGCTAGGTCAAATTCAATTGTTATGTTTACGGAAAGGGTCAGGTTTAGAGCAAGGGGTATTATTAGGGTCAGGGTCAGGCTTTGGGTTTGGGTTAGGTTATGGGTTAGGTTTCGGCTCAAATTAGCATTAAGGTTAGAATTAGGGTATAGGTAATGGATAGGGTTAGGTTTAGGTTTCAGGTTAGGTTTAGGGTAATGGATATGGTTTTGGTTTGTGATAGGTTTAGGGTTAGGCCTAGGGTTAACATTAGCATTATGGTTATTTTTAGGGTAATTTATATGGTTAGACCTAGAGTTATGGCTAGGGTTAAGTTAGGATTAGGGCTAGAGTTAGGGTTAGGTCAGGGTGAGGGTGAGGGTTAGAGTCAGTATTAGGTTTCCAGTTTGGTTTAGGGTTTGAGCTAGGTTTATGCTAGGGCTAAGGTTTATTTGGGGTTTGGTCTAGGGTTATGGTCATGGTTATGCTAAGGTTATTGTTAGGGTTAGGTCTAGGGTTATCATTAGAGTTAGAGTAATAGGTTTAGATGTCAGGTTAGAGTTAGGGTTAAGGTGAGGTTATCATTAGTGTTAGGTTACGGTTAGGGTTTGAGCTAGCTTAGGGTTAAGATTAGGGTTAGGTTCATTGTTAGTTCTAGGGTTAGGTTTCTTTATAGGGTTAAGGTAGGTTTATTTTTAGATCTAGTGTTATCATTAGGGCTAGGTAATGGGTAGGGTTTTAGCTAGGTTTAGGGATAGGGTTAAGGTTAGCATTAGGGCTAGGGTTAGGGTTAGGTTTAGGATTAGGCCTTTGGTTAGTTTTGGAGTTAGGTTATGTTTAAGGGTTAGGGATTGAGCTAGTATTAGGGCTAGGGCAAGGGTTAGGGTTACAGTCAGGGCTCTAGGTTTAGTGTTAGGATTAGGGCTATGGTTAGCATTAGGTTTTGGGTTATGATTAGGGTAATTGCTATAGTTAGAGCGAGGGTTTGGGCTATAGCTATGGTTAGGATTATGGCTAGGGTTAGGGTGAGGTTTGGGTTTGTTTTAGGGTTATGTTTAGGATAATGTTAAGTGCTAGGACGAGGGTTAGGGTTAGGGTTAGGGCTAGGTACAGGGTTAGTGTTATGCTTAGTATGAGATTTAGGGATACAATTAAAACTAGGTTTTGTGTGAAGTTTAGGGCTTGTGTTAGGTGTATTAGGGTTCTGATTATGTGTAGGTTAACTGGAAGAGTTAGGTTTAGGCCTAGGATGAGCATTAGAATAAGGGTTATGTTTAGGGTAATGGATAGGATTAGAACTAGGGTTAGGGCTAGGGTTATGGTTAGTATTAGGACTACAGTTAGGTTTAGGGTTAGGGTTTGGCCTAGGGATAGATTTAGGTTTAGGTTTAGTGTATGGTTTAGGTTTTGAGCTAGGGTTA
>NW_026006328.1:0-5061 GCF_001458135.2 Marmota marmota marmota
TTCTAAACCTGACCCTAACTGAAAATCTAAACCTAACACTAGATCTTGGCATAACCCTAACCCTAAAACTAACCCTAATCATAATCCTAGCTCTTACATTACCCTCAGCTTTAACCCTAGGCCTAAACCTAACACAAAACCTAGAGCTAAACCTAGGCCTTAACCTAGCCCTAAGCATAACCCTAACCCTAACCCTCACCCTAACTCAAACACAACCCTCACCTTAGTCCGAATCCTAGCTCAAAACCTAACCCTTACTATAAACATAAACCTAGAACTACCCCTAAATCAAACCCCAAACCTAGTCCTAATCCTAACCTATCACAAGCCCTAACCCTAGCTCTAAACTTACCCATTACCCCAGCCCTAACCCTAACCCTAATTGTAAACCTAGCCTTAACACTAACCATAATCCTAACCCTAAACAGAAAACTAACCCTAGACCTAATCCTAAACTATTACTCGCTATTAAATCAAACCCTAAACCTTACCAAAAACCTAAACATAACCATAGACCTAACCCTAACCCTAAACTTAAATCTAGCCCTGTCCCTAACCCTAAACCTACCTCTAACCATATTTATTACCCTAACACTAAACCTAAACTTAATTATAACCACTTCCCTAACCCTAACCCTAAACATAAACCTACCGTAATCTTATCCCTAAACATAACCCTGAACCTAACCCTTGCTCTAAACTAATCATAGGTCAGAACCTAACTCTTACACTAAACATAACACTAAATCTAACCCTAGTTGTAACCCATACCTTAACACTAACTCAAGACCTAATCCTAACCATAAATCTAGCTATAACCTTAGCTCTAACTGTATCCATTACCGTAATCATAACCCATATCCTAATGCTAATGCTAGGCCTAACCCTGTCTCAAGACCTAATCCTAACCATAACCCTAGCTCTAACCTTAACTCTAACCCTAAACATAACTCTTTTACTCATGCTAACCCTAGGCCTAACCCTAAACCTATCACCAACCCCCAACCCTATCAATTATCCTAAACCTAACTTGAACCGTAAATCTAACCCTATCATTACCCTAACTGTAACCTTAATGCTAAATTGAGCCCTAACCCTAAACTCAAACCTAAAAGAAACCCTAGGCATGACCCTGACCCTAATAATTCCCCTAACTCTCACCTAACCCTTATCCTAAACCTAATCCTTAAATTAGACCTAGCCAAAACTTAACCCTAAAACTATCCATAACCATAACCCTAGACCTGACATTAGCCCTAGATATAATTCCAGCACTAACCCGAACACAACCCTAGCTCATATTAGCACTAAACATAGCCTTAATCATAACCCTAACCTTAAACCTAGGCCTAAATTAAAACCAACCTATCCCTAATCTTAGACCTAACTTAGCCCTATCCCTAACCCTAACCCTAACACTAGCCCTAAAACTAAATCTAACTCTCTCCTTAGCCCTAAAACTAGTTCTAAACCTATCCCTTCCTGAAACTCTAAACCTAGCTCTAACCCTAGGCCTAATCCTAGCCCTAGCCCTAACCCTAGATCTAAACTTAGCTCTAAATCTAACCCTAATGCAAAGCCTAAGCCTAAACCTAACACTAACCCTAACCCTAACCCTAATGTTACTCCTAAAAATAGCCCTAATTCTAGCCCTAGCCCTAATACAAAACCGAGCCATAGCCAAAACCCTAAACCTTAACCTAAACCAAACCCTAACTCTACACCTTGGCCTAACCCTAGCCCTAATTCGAGTTTTAAGCAGAACTCTAAAACTAACCCTAACCCTGATTCTGATGCTATCACCTACTCTAGCTTTAAACATCACCCTAAACATAACCCTAAACATAACACTAGACCTAGCCCTAATTCTAACCCTAACCCTAAAACTAGCCCTAAATGTAACCTAGTACTTACATTATCCATAACCCTAACCCTAGCCCTAACTTAACCCAAAACCTAGCCTAAACTGAGCCCTAAACCAAGCTTTAACACTAACCCTAACCATAACCCTAAACCTAGCACTAATAATAACCATAACCTTAGCTCTAACCCTATCCATTATCCTAACCATAATCCTAACCCTAATGCTAACCCTAGGCCTAAACCTTATGATATCCCTAATCCTAACCCTATCCATTACCCTAAACCTAACTTGAAGCCTAAACCTAACTATATCATTACCCTAATCCTAAACCTATGCCAATTTGAGCCCTACATTTAAACCTTAACCTATCACAAACAGTAATCATGACCCTGACCCAAACAATACCCTTAGCTCTAAAACTGACCCTAACCCTAAACCTAACCCTTACACTACATCTAACCTAACTGTAAACTATCTTTAACTGTAAAGCTGGACCTGAAATTAGCCCTAGACCTAATCCTAGCCCTAAACCTAGCCTTAATTCTAACCCGAACCATAACCTAAGGTTTAAATCTAATTCTAACCCTTGCCCTAGCCCTAAACCTAGCTATAACCCCATAATTTACCCTAAACCTAACCATAACCCTAAACCTAATCACAATCTTAAACTTAACCATAACCCTTGCCCTAACCCTAGGCCTAACCCTAACACTAAGCCTAGCACTAACCTTAATTTAGTCCTATCCTAACCCTAAACCTAGACTTAAGCCGAACTCTAACTATAACTCTTTAGCCCTATCCCTAGTTCTATCCTTAGCCCTAGCCCAACCCTGGATCTAAAACTAACTCTAAATTTAAACCTAACTCTACATTTAACCATAACCATAATCCTAAACCAAACCCTAACATTAGCCCTAATATAATGCTAATTCTAAAACTTGCCTTACCCCTAGCCCTAGCCTTAAAACAAAACCAAGCCATATCCCTAATTCTAACCCTTAACCTTAACCAAATCATAAACCTACACCTAGCCCTAACCTTAATGCTAAAAAAAACCCTGAAACTAACACTAATCCTAACACTAGTCCTAGCTCTAAACATCACCCTAACCTTAAATTAACCCTAACACCAGACCTAGACTTAACACTAACCCAAAAACTAGCCCTAATTGTAACCCTAGTTAATACATTAGTCATTGTCATAACTCTAACCCTAACCCTAATACAAATCCTACCACTAATTCTACTCCTAACCCTAGCTGAAACCCTAATCTTAACCCTAACACTAGCACTAACCTTAACCCTAACCCGAGCTCTAAGTCTAGCTCTAACCCTATCCCTTACCCTAAGCCAATCCCTATACCAACTGCTAACCCTAGTCCTAACCCTAATCCTTAGCCTAACTTAAACACTAACAGTATTCCTAGTCCTAACCCTAGTCCTCATTCTTGTTCTAACCCTAACTCTGACCCTTATTCTGATCCTAACAGTAACCATAGGTCTAAACCTGACCCTAACCTTAAACCAAACCCTAACACTAGCCCTACACCTAAGCCTATACGTATAAGTAACCCTAACATATATCTAGACCCAAAACTAATCCTAAATATAGCTATAATTATAGCCCTAGACCTAAACAAAATCCTAGCTCTAGCCCTAACAATAACCCTTAACCTAAACTAAACACTTACACTATCCATAGTCCTAACACTAGTCCTAATTCTGGCTCTAAACCTAATCCTAATCCTATCCGGAACACTGACCCTGACCCTAACATTAACCTATCTCTAAACCTGACCCTAACCCAAAACCTAATCCTAATACTCGACCTAGCCATTACCCTAACCCTAATACTGCCCTAAATATAACCCTAGCCCTAACCCTATTTTAACCCTAATCTTAACCCTAAAAGTAGTCCTAACCCTAACCATAGTCCTAACCCTAGCCCTAAACCTAACACAAAACCTAGACATAATCCTAGGCCTAAACTTAGACCTAAGTATTACCCTAACCCTAACCCTAGCCCTAACACTAACCCTAACACTAACCCTTCCCTTATACCTAACCCTACCTCAAAGCCAAACTCTTACCCTAAGCATTACACTAGCCCTATCCTAAACCATAACCCTAAACGTAGCTCTTATCCTAACCTTAATCCTAGCTCAAACTTTAGTTCTAACCCTGTCAGTTACCCTAACCCTAACCCTAACCCTAATTGTAAACCAATCCCTAACACTAAACTTAACCCTAACCCTAACCATAAATGTATCCCAAGACTTAATCATAAACCTAAATCTCACCATAGCCCTAACCCTAGCTGAAACATTAAGCCTTACACTAAACCTAATCCTAAGACTAGCCCAAATCCATACCCTAACCCTATCTCTAACCCTAAATCTAACATTATCCATTACACTAAACCTAACCATAACTGTAATGAAATCTCTAGCCATAACCAGGACCCTAAACAAAACCCTAACCATAAACATATCCCTAGACCTAAACATAAACCTAAACCTCACCCTAGCCATTACCCTAGCTCAAACACTAACCCTTACCCTAACCTAACCATAACACTAGCCCTAAACCTAACACCGTAAACCAAACACAGCCCTATCCCTAAACCTAACTCTAATTTTAGACGTAATCTAAATCATAACCTATCCCTAACCCTAGCTCTAAATCTATCCATTATACTAAACATAACCCTAAAATAATGCTAACCTTAACCCTATTGCTAAACCTAACCCATCCATTACCCTAAACCTTAACTGAAACCTAAACCTAACCCTATCCATTACCATAACACTAAGCCTAAACCTAACACTAATTCAAGCCCTAACCCTAAACTTTGACCTAAACCAAATGCTAACCCTGACCATGGCCTTAATAATATCCCTAACTCTAAACCTGACTCTTACCCTAAACATAGCTCTGACACTAGACCTAGCCATAACCTAACTCTAAATCTATCCTTAATCATAACCCTAGACTTGAAATTAGACCTATCCCTAGTTCTACCCCTGAACCTAACAGAAAACCTAGCCCTAAACCTAGCCTTAATCCTAACCTAAACACTAACCCTAGCCCTAATTCTAACCCTCACCCTAGCCCTAAAGCTAGCTATAACCACACCCATTCCCCCAAACTCAATTCTAAAGCCAATGCTAATCCTAAATCTAGCCCTACACCTAGGCC
>NW_026006329.1:0-5061 GCF_001458135.2 Marmota marmota marmota
TTTTTTTTTTTTTTTTTTTTTTTGGTACTGGGTATTGAACCCGGGGTCATTGAGCTGCATCCTCAGCCTTTTATTCTTTATTTTGAAATGGGGTCTCACTACTTAACCTGTACATTACTTTTTAAGCAACATAAATCTAAACATTTACTCTTTGGGTAAGTCATTTGGCATTTTGAATGGTTTCTAAGGAAATTTACCTAATGACAGAAAATTAATAGTCTTTCAACTTTAAATATAATGTGTACCAGCTGCTGGGTACAACCTCTCTTCTCAGCAAAGCCTCACAAAATTCTGATTTTTGTATTCATTCTACTCTGCTCTTTCTGGAAATATATCAAATTGATTAAAAGGAGTTGCGAACTATTGGTACTAATAGTAGAGGTGCATTTGGGCATAAGTGCAATACATCAGGGTTGAGTGGGGGGTGCACACCTGCAGTTCCAGCTACTTGGGAGGTTGTAGGATAATCACTTGAGTTCAGGAGTTTGAGACTAGCCTGGACAACATAGTGAAGCACTGTCTCAACACACACACACACTCCCCTCCTCCTCTCTCATCACATCAGACTCCAGTAGGGTTTTATTTGTTTGTTTTAATATTACCTTTTCCATATCAAATACCTTCCTTGAGCATTTTCAGTCTATGAAACAAGGTATAGCATGACTACATGATGCCAATGTTGGATTTTTACACTTGCTTTTCTCCACAGAATCCCAAAGTTTACTTATAGGAAACATAGGTTATGTTAACAAAGCATCTCACAATCCTGTGGCAGGCACTATATTAATTTTTTATGTATTATGCTATAGTATCCACAAGTAGTTTGTTTCAAAAATGAAAGAGCAAAGATGGGCATTTCTTTAAAAAAAAAAGCAGTTAT
The DNA here is from genome assembly GCF_001458135.2 of Marmota marmota marmota. Lineage (NCBI taxonomy): Eukaryota > Metazoa > Chordata > Mammalia > Rodentia > Sciuridae > Marmota > Marmota marmota. The sequence goes on from NW_026006329.1 coordinate 881, forward strand.
GAATGTGTTTAAGATAAATATCCACAGAACTAGGCGGGGTTTATTAATAGTTGGCCTATTGGCGCTGCTCCTCTGGATACAGAGTAGTGCTGCTTAAATCAGGAATAACCAAGTTACATGATGCTACTCAATACTCTGAGAGGTAAATTACTGGTTTACCAAAGTGAAAAGAATGTCAAATTAGTAGGCAGGTCAATTATAGAAACCTGGTAGCTGAGTCAAAGTGCAAGCTGAAAGTGTGGAGTTGATAGTCTTGGTTGTAGAACTGCATGTAAAAGAAGAGATGGGATCAACTCCCTGAGATACTAACATAAGAAAGTAGAGAAGCAACCTTTGGGCTTTCTGAGCAATAAAGATGAAAAAAAAAAACAAACAGTGATCAAAGAAAAAGAAGGAAAACAGCACAGACTAGTATGTAACAGACCAATTAAAAGGTTATTAACAGGTTGAGCATCCCAAACTTAAAACCTTAAAATCTAAAATGTTCCAAAATCCAAAACTTTCTGAATGTTAACATGACAACTACGAACAGAAAAATCCACACCAGATATCACATGATGGGTTCAGTCAAAATGCAGGCATAATAAGAGCATTTTATAAAATCACTTCATGGTTAGACTTGGTTCCCAACCCCCAAGATATTTTATGTTCATGCAACTATTCCAAAATCCATAAAGTCAGAGAACCAAAGCACTTACAGTGACAAGTATTCTAGCTAAGGGGTACTCAACCTGTATTCCAAATTTAAAATGTAACTGCTTTTAGTGGTGGTGATATCTCAGATCATGTAAATCAGAACAATTGAACTCACTACCTAACTTACTTCATTTTTAGGTGTTCCAAATAGCTGTTGGCTGCGATAATAATAAATTCATTGCAGTGAAAGGGCAAGTATATTTCCATTTGACCTGTCTTACTCTTTTAAGTTTTAAAGCAAATGGTGTACTGAATCGATAATTACTAGTGATAATATTAGCCTAATGACTGTCTATAATAAAATCTAAAGTAACACTGACATTGGTCTCCAGTTCCAATTGGTTTGAACTTATTTTCAAGTCAAATACTATATTTGAATCATACACAAAAGGAAAAGAATTAATCTTTGTCTTTATTACCAGCATTTCTTCCCTTTTAATAAGCCAGTTTCTATCTTTTACCCCTACTTCTCTTGGCTTTTCAGTCCACAGCACATTTCCAGTTATTACTTCATTTTTTTAGGGAGTTGCTTACATCCCTACCAGAGAAGCTCAGCTTCCCACCCTAGGAAATTTTTTTAGAGCCAATTGAACAGAATCACCAGTATTGTTCCTTCAGAGAATCTCAAGGAATGAATTTTGTTGACCTCACTATGGTTCACAATGAGACACGCTGTATTTTGTGTCTTCCGTTACCATAGCTTTTTCTTTCACATGGGAGAAAATTAAGGTCAGTATGCACAAATCTGACTAAAGTCAAACATATCATGGAAGCAGCAATTTGTAGTGATTCCTCTCCTTTGGTTAGGAGTGGAGGACCATTGACTCTTACCTGAATTTTTATGAAATTACATGCTCTCAACCAAAATGAATGCCGATTCTTCCATCATTCTAATAATCACTTGATTTTTTACTGAATTGTAGTAATGACTTACTGGATTGATAATTAAAAGTTCCTATCTCATTGAGTGTTTCCTAAATCTGCATGTCTTAATACCTTTGCAACCATAATTTCTTTCCCAGGAAACACAAAAAGGCTAATTGATTTAGACACCCTATACCCTCCTCAGTTCTGGTGTGGTTGGTATCTTTGATCCTCAGAATATGGTGCATGAACCAGCACTGGCATCACCTGGATATCATTTAGAAATGCAGCAGTTCAGCCTTTATTCAGACTGTGGGTCACTACTTGTATTTTAGAAAAATATCCAGAAAAAATAGTAGAGGAGTATTATAGTTCAAGAATAACTGCTATAAGCAGTGTATTACTAAAATCAATTTCTATACCATCACGTGCAGAATTCCCTCTCAGACCCTTGATATCCTTCTGCAGTGAAATGTAAAGCAGCTTGAACCAATCTATATCTGGGAGGATCCATATAGTAATTGTCAACCTTGATTGTTCATCAGAATCACCTAGAGAATAGTTTTCCACCCACTGCCAGCACTGATTTTATTTCATGAAAACTCTGGTGCCCATTCAGGGACAGTCTGTGCTGTGCACATGGCTGTATACATGCTCCTCCCCCAGACTTAGACACTTTCATTCCTATAAGTAGCTTTGGCAGAGCTCAGAAGTATTCATGGGGTATAAGCTTTTTTCTTTCAAAAAAACAGATGTTGGATTTGGCAAGATGGTGGATCAGAGGAACCCACAATATAGTAACAGGATCCCCAAGATTGAATTAAAATAGCAGTTCTGCAGCAGCAAAGTGAGGTAGAAGATTGTAGGAAAACACTGGTAGGCAACCCAAAGTGCTGGGTGAAAAGCAAAGAAATTGGTTTCCGGAACAGAACAAGAATTAATAAAAGCCACATAGTGGCAGCATCCAGAGAACAGTGGTGCAGTAGGGGAGGGGAAGCTCCCCTTCCACAAGATAAAAGAAATTCTTCCACTGAGTTTAAGAAAAACAGGCACCACAGCTGTCCAGCACATTCTCAATCCCAGCTGAAAACAAATTCAGAAATGGTGAACTGAATAGGCACTGGAGAAAATCCTGGCACTCCCCAGCAGAGACAGTTAAAGCAGAAGTTGCAACAGCTTAAAAGTCTCTTTTTCGGACCTCCCATGCAGCAGATTAGAATCCCTGAAATCTACCTTTGCTTTTCATATTTCACTCTTAATTTTTTTTCTCTTTCTTTTTTTTACTTGTTTATGGTACACTTGCTTTTTGAATACCCCAATCATACAGTCATTTAAGCTCTACTGTTCATGGTAAGCCATGAATAAGTCTGGGCATAGAATACAGACTAGAGAGAAACTCAGGGCAGCCACAGCAGCTGCCAGTCTGTAGGTCTGCAGAGTGGAGAAAAGCATTTGAAAATAGTAGTCTGAGCTCTGGAATAAAGAGCATGGCTGAACTGAGACTGATGGAAAGCAGTGACCCCCACACCACCTCCCCCAAGCTCAGATAGGGCTGGAGGATAAGCTGACACATCCCACACACCTCCTCCCAGCACATGGACTGAAGTACCCAGAATGAGGGACATAACACAACCCAAATTGGTCTGTAGGTGGAGCAGATGAGAGGGCTGGCTTATATCTCTGACAGATTGTCACTCCCACCACCAGACACAATAACAAAGCCATTCTGAGGGGGAAATCTGCTTTGAAGTATCCACTATCATATTGACCAGAAAGAAGAGGGTGGAATTCAGCATACAGATAATAAGTTTGGCTAGTTTAGGTCAGAAATAAGGAAAACAAACAAACAAAAAAACAGCATGGTATGGGTATCTTACAAAATTCCTCATAGTTAGGAGATTCTAAAATCAAAACTGCAACTTAGTCTGTTAAGGTTGTCTCCTCATCAGAATATACCAGAATACTGGACCAAAGGCCTTTATATCTAAAGCTCCAACAAGAAGAAAACTGGATCTATTGAGTGGCATCCCCTCCTTCACAGAAAATCTTAATTAAGCTTCTTCAGAGACCCTCATCATAATTGTTCTTAGACTATCAGCAAGAATTTCTGTAAAAGAGTTCAAATGTGGTTAGGCTTCCTATTTCATGTTGCTTGATCTTGCAATAACTAAATTTGGCTGTGGCCCCAGAGGAGATCAGCACTCCAGATTCTGAGCGCCCCTTACTAGTTTTTCACAACATTGGTAGGCTACCTAGTGTCATCAGTTTTCTAGTCTAACACGACATATGATTTGATTGTTTGTAAAAGTTTACTAAGGGAAGTGTGTTTACAAAAGCAGAATGCATAAGGGAGACTGTGGAGACCTCTAGCCTCGGACTTGGAGCCTTCACAAGGGCATTTACACTTCAAAGGAAAGTAGTTAGATCCTAGGGAAAGTCCTTTACAATCTAAAAGGTAAGAGTGATGGTGCTGATTAGGTTCCTTGAAAACCAGCTATGGGGTCAGGGAAACCCTCCCTTTCCCAAGCACTAATTTTTGCAGAGTGTCCTTGGTTTTTTTTGTATTCAGGCCTAGGTTAGTTACCCACTACAGTAAAAAAAAAAAAAAAAAAAAAAAAAAA
>NW_026006330.1:0-5061 GCF_001458135.2 Marmota marmota marmota
ATAAACTGTGGAACAAACCTAGATGCCCTTCAGTAGATGAATAGATAAAAAAAATGTGGTCCATAAACACAATGGAATATTACTCATCAATAAAAGAGAAAAAAAAAATCATGGCATTTGCAGGTAAACGGACAGAGTTAGAGAAGATAATGCAACTGAAGTTAGTCAATCCCCCCCACCAAAAAAAAAACAAAAAACAAAAAACAAATGCCAAATGTTTTCTCTGATAAACGGAGGCTGATTCATAATGGGGTAGGGAGGGGGGACATGGACGAATAGAGGAATTCTAGATAGGGCAGAGGGGTGGGAGGGGACATGGGGTTAGAAATGATGGTGGAATGTGATGGACCTTATTATCCAAAGTACAGGTATGAAAATACGAATTGGTGTGAATATACTTTTTATACAACCAGAGATATGCTCTATATGTGTAATTTGAATTGTGATGCATTCCACTGCCATATATAAATAAAAAATTGATTTAAAAAAACACTAGATCCTAAATCTGGGACCACTTTACATATTTCTAACTCAGTAATTTGTGCTTTTTGTAAATCCTCAGGAAATGCTAAGCAGCAAGGACAGCTCAGAGAGTTTAAAAAATTGTTTAAGATTCATTTTTATTGACCATTTTTTCTCAACTTAGTCACAGCAGTATTTTCATTTTGACTTGACAAACATATTGAAGCAACAATAATTTTATACCATGAACATATTTTTTTTCTCTGCTCTGGTTAGACTAAGAGCAGTAGGTGGCTCTCTTGAGCTACTCTTTCTGTGGTCAAAAGTCTGCCTGCTGGGATTCTGCTGCCCCTGGGTAGATGGCAACCTCCGTAAGTACCTTTGGAGGGAAAGCCAGCTAACTTGAGAAAATCCAGATCATCACTTGGCTTTCAGGTTTTGCTGATTTTAATGCTGTGTTTTCTCACCTATGCTGGCCATATAGAAAGATGTATATTCTCTCATCCATTAAGGAAAACACTGTCCTATGTGTTTCCGGTTTGATTCAAGATCTAAGTGTTACATGGTAAATTTAGAATTCTCTTGAAGATTAAGAGTAAGAAGTGATTAAGCAATTCATTGAAATGTCCATCTAGTTTTAATTTCTTATGCTGTCATGTGCTTAACTGTGATATGAAAGATGAAAGTAAATTAATTATAAATCACACAGTTAACATTTGAAGTTTTATCAAATCAGATGCGTATTTTTGCTATATTAGGCCAACAGTGGTGGTTGCTGTTCATAGCCAGAAAACACTAAGGTTAAGTGGTTTTATACTTTATATTTTAAAAATTTTATACCTGGGTGGCAGAAAATGGTTTTGCATTGTTTCTATCTTGTCAGATTATTGGAGAAATACAGAAATATCTGAGTGTTTTGGCCATACCTTACCCTTTACTGTTCTGCAACCTATGAGCAGATGGTAGAGAGTTTCTCTGTTTAATTACTTAAGTTTTGTACCAGAATTTTACGTATCAAGTGTCAAAAAGTTGCTGTCAAGATAATTAAAACCAAAACAAAGTAGAACAAAACTAATTCAAACCATAAGTGAATGAACAATCATGTCCAACCACTATGCCAATAATCCCAATATTAAACACCTTTATAAACCAGGCAGGAAATGAAGATGGTGAGGCCCATCAGAATTGTGAAAGGAATGATGGTGATGTGGAGATGTGAGCCAGAGAGTGCTCACAATCCAAAACCTTAAATCAATATGTTAACCAAATAAAATGTGCCTGACTGCAGTCTCATGTTGAATGCACATTTGAAGCCCAGGCAGCTAAGGTAGAAGAATCTGGACTCTGGCCTGGCCTCTCCATCTTATTTGCTTTTAATATAAAGTGCTATTAGGAGAACAAACCATGATCATCAGTGCCACATACTTATTAAAACTTATGGAAAATCTGGACAGATAAGATCCAGAGAATATTAAATAGAAAATCAGAATTCAAATGAAACAGATTTTAGTAGAAACTCTTTCCTATCAGAAAAGTCTGTCAGCCTCCAAAGTTATTTCAAAATAAATCAGTGTTCTGGTTTTTATGTTAAAGTAAATATAATCTGTATAAATTGGTTGCTGCATTGCCTGTCTTGGTGAGTTCTAGCTTTTTCTTAGGTAATCTAAAATCTACTTGCTGGAGTTTAGTGAAGTGCTGAACAAAATCCAGTATTAGTGTACACGAAAAGAACATTTTAGAAATGAAAGGAAAACTTTCAGAACAACTTTCATTATAAAAAGATGAGTCTGAATTTTAGTTAGGTTAAAGTTTAAGAAGGATTAAAAATGACTACTACATGTCTTTATTGTCATATATCATGTGCACAATAAAAAAATCTGCTACATTATTCCTTACTTTGATACTTTATAAGTTAATGGTCCCATGCAAAAATTTAATTGCATATTTTGTACATTTGGAAAAGCCATCAAATTCCACAAAACAGAATCAGTATCAGTAACCTGACACCAAGGTGACATAATTTTACATGCTGTGCCAGCTGTGCTATTAAACACTATCCTTCAGATTTATGGACTTTATATTGAGAGGGTGGTATCCTCTAACAACAGATATTCTAGATAAAGACTGTCTTTAAAAGTTTATGTGTAAGATAAAATACATCCTCAGCACTCATTGGAAGAAGTTTTAGTACTCAAATATCAAAATTTTAAATTTACCCAGAATACTTCAAACTCAATGATGTAATCATATGCATGAAACTTTCTAAATTTAGTGATGCTTCCAGATCTCTTTCACATAAATACATGTAAAATAAAGGCTTCTATTTGCAGAGCACATTAAAATTCTACCTGCACCCTTAGGTTAGACATACCTGTGAACTACTAGAAAGATGCTGTGAGTTAAGGAGAGCTGTATTTCAAAACAATTGATACCATAACTGAAATTCTCACAGAACATTCACCTAAATAAACACTCTGTACTTGCAGGTTGTTTTATATATATCATTACATTATCCTTTTGAGTTTTTGAAATGATACATGCTAAACAATAAACTAAAGTCTGAGAAGCAAAAAAAAAACTGCATGGGAGGATCATTATATTTAGAATGAGGGAAGTCTGGAAGATTGATCACTGTAAATTAAAATAAGGCTGAAGTGGAACCAAGTCAGAAAAAAAATAAGAGGACTTGGTCACAGTAGCAATCAGAGAATAAAAATCTTCCTCTGAATGAACAGAGGAAAGAGTTGCTGTCACTTACTAGAAAAAAAAAGAAAGTTCCCAGAGGAAGTGATATTCCTTGGGAATCCATGACTTTTATTAAACATCATTAGTACTACCTATTAGCACATTTTATTTTTGTCATATACTGAAGAATATTAGGAGGAGGATGTATATTTTTATTTAAATGAATGAGGGAAAGAGTTCCAACAGAAGACAACTAACAACCAAACCAAAAATTATTAAGTAGAGATGCTTTATTGTGACATACTTATACCAAATGAGCTGACTTCAAGCAAAATCTGTTGGGATTTTCTTAGAGCCTCCCATGCTCACAATATATCAGTCTACTCTGTAAAGCTTTAGGATCCCTATTCTCTTGCTTTCCTTCTTTGTCCTTAAAAAAGTTTTACTCTCCAGTTCATCTTGAATAAATATACATGCATAGGTATATTTTTTCAATATGTCAAGATGGTGTAATTTGGCAAAGCCCAAACAAGTTTTAAAAATATTCCATCTTCTTGACCCAGTAATTTTGTTTCTAGGATAAATTTTCAAAGATCAGCAAAAATTAGTTCATATTTATATTGTTTATTAGTGTCACAATTTTTAAAAATCTTGAATTGTCTAACATGTACTCTTATGATAAATGTTGTATATTTCAATGGTGGCATATGACTTAGGTATTATTAGTCTTTATAAGAATGCACTAAATAAAGATATTTTAAAGAGAATATAAAGAAAATATTGAGACCTGCAACCGACCGGCAGAACAGGCCCAGCGGACCGCTGGCGTGGTAGACACGTCACCCCAATTGGAGGAGGGGCAGAGCAGAGCTCCCCGCTGCCCACGCATGCAAGGTAGGCACCTGTGACCGACCGGCAGAACAGGCGCAGAGGCCCTCTGGCCTAGTTGAAAGATCACCCAAGTGGAGGAGGGGCATAGCCGCCGCCTGTGCCTGCAAGGTAGGCAGAACTGCAACCTGGAGAACAGGCCCAGCAGCCCGCCAGCGTGATAGACAGATCACCCCAATTGGAGGAGGAGCACAGCCGCCGCCCACCACTGCAAGGGAGACTTTGCAACTATACAAGAGCAATATAAATATATAGGGGGAAAATTCAATAACAAAACAGTTTCACCAAGCAGAAAGAAATGCGAGCAGTATGAAAAGACAAGGAAAGAAAGGACCACAAGCAATGCAGGTCAACTCAACTTTAGAAGAGGTAATAGCTGCAGCAGATGGAATGTCAGATAAAGAATTCAGGATTTACATGCTTTAGATGATCTGGAGTCTCAAGGAAGACATTAGACAGCAAAATCAGACAATGAAAGATCACTTCGACAATGAATTACATAAACAAATCCAAGAAGCAAATGATCAAATATACAGGGAGATATAGGATATAAAAAACAAAGAGAAATCCTAGAAATGCAGGAAGCAATAAACCAACTTAAAAACTCAAATGAGAATACTACCAGCAGAGTAGATCACTTAGAAGATAGAACATCAGACAATGAAGACAAAGTATTTCAACTTGAAAAGAACATAGCCAGCTCAGCGAGACTGTTAAGAAACCATGAGCAGAACATCCAAGAAATATGGGATAACATAAAGAGACCAAACTTAAGAGTCATTGGGATACAGGAAGGTATAGAGGTCCAAACCAAAGGAATGAGCAATCTATTCAATGAAATAATACGAGAAAACTTCCCAGACTTGAAGAATGAGACAGAATCCCAAATCCTAGAAGCCTACAGGACGCTGAATGTGCAAAATCATAAGAGATCCACACCTAGACACATTATAATGAAGATGCCCAACATACAGAATAAGGAGAGAATTTTAAAAGCTTCAAGAGAAAGGAAGCAGATTACATTTA
>NW_026006331.1:0-5060 GCF_001458135.2 Marmota marmota marmota
GAAGCTAGCCAATCCGTAAAAAACAAATACCAAATGTCTTCTTTGATATAATGAGAGCAACTAAGAACAGAGCAGGGAGGAAGAGCAGGAGGAAAAGGTTAACATTAAACAGATACATGACGTGGGATGGAAAGGGAGAGAAATGGGAAATTGCATGGTAATGGAGGGAGACCCTCATTGTTATACAAAATTACATATAAGAGGTTGTGAGGGGAATGGGAAAATAAACAAGGAGAGATATGAATTACAGTGGATGGGGTAGAGAGAGAAGATGGGAGGGGAGGGAGTGGGGATGGTAGAGAATAGGAAAGGTAGCAGAATACAACAGTTACTAATAGGGCATTATGTAAAAATGTGGATGTGTAACCGATGTGATTCTGCAATCTGTATTTGGGGTAAAATTGGGAGTTCATAACCAACTTGAATCTAATGTATGAAATATGATATGTCAAGAGCTTTATAATGTTTTGAACAACCAATAAAAAAAAGTTGTTATCTACAATAAATGGATTTAAATTATGAATGGTGAAAAAGAAAAAAGAAAAAAGAAGTAGCATGCTCACCTGGCATGCACAGGGCACTGGGTTAGATCCTCAGTATCACATACCAATAAAATAAAGATGTTGTGTCCAATGAAAAATAAAAAGATAAACATCCAAAAAACTAGGTTTAGGACTCTGATTAAGGCTAGGTTTGGGGTTAGGTTAGGGCTAGGTTGAAGGCTATGGCTAATGTACAAAGTAGCGTTATGATTAGAGCTAGTGATAGGGTCAGGGATAGAGCTATGTCTAGTGTTAGGGTTACGATGATGTTTAGAGCTAGGTTTAATATTAGGGTCAGAGTCAGAGTCCAGATTAGTTTTCAGGTTAGTGTTAGGCCTAGAAATAGAGAGAGAATTAGGGCAAGGTGTAGGGTTAGGTTTATGATTCGGTTTTGTTTTAGGGCTAGGGTTAGAGTTATGGGTAGTTTTAGGATTAGGGCTAGTGTTAGTGTGAGGTTTAGGCTTAGGTTTAAGTTTAGATTTAGACTTATGTTTAGATCTAGGCTTTGAGCTAGGTGTAAGGATAGGGCTACGATTAAGGCTAAGTTAAGTGCTAGGTATAGGGTGATGGTAAGGGATAGAGTTCGAACTAGGTATAAGGCTATGGCACGCGTTTGAGTTAGTCTTAGGGCTAGGGTTAAGGTTGGGCTAGGGATAGTGCTAAATTGGGGCTGGGATTAGGACTAGGGTTAGTATTAGGGTAAGGCCTAGGTTTAGGGCTAGGGGTTAGGGTTAGGGTTAGGATTAGGTTTAGGGTCAGGGATGGGAGTATAGGTACTTTTAGAAAAAGAGTGAGGATTAGATTTGGTTTTATGGTTAGGGATAGTTTATGATTAAGCTGAGGTTTATGGCTAGAATGTGGGCTAAGTTTCGTGTTAGTATTAGGACTAGGATTAGAGCTAGGGCTAATGTCAGGTCTAGGGTTACAGTAAGGGAGAGTTTTAGGGTTAGCTTTATAGCTAGGTCTCTTGTAAGGCTCAGATTTCTTATTAGGGTCAGGTTTAAAGCTATGGGTATTATTAGAGTCAGGGTCAGGGTTAGGGTTTTTATTAGATTAAGGTTTAGGTTTAAGGCTCGAGTTATCATTACAATTACGGATAGTTTAATGATAGTTTATGGTTTAGAGCTCAGGTTAATTTAGGGTAATGGATAGGATTCGGTTAAGGATAGGTTTAGTATTCGGCCTACGATTAGCAGAAGCATTAGGGTTATCATTAGGGTAATGGATAGGGTTAGAGCTAGTGATAGGGCTAGTGTTATGCTTACGATTAGGTCTAGTGTTAGGCCTAGGTTTAGGGTTAGGACTAAGGTTAGGGTTATGATTAGCTTTAGGGTTAAAGCTAGGGTAGGGCTTGGGTTAGGTCTATGTTTTGCAATAGGTTAGGGCTATGGCAAATGTAAGAACTTTGTTATGATTAGAGCTAGTTTTAGGGTTAATGTTAGAGCTAAGTATAGTTTTTGGTTAGGTTTAGGGATAGGGTGATGTTTAGAGCTAGGGTTAGTGTTAGTGTCAGGGTCAGTGTACAGTTAATGGTTATGGTTAATGGGAAAGCCAGAATTAGGACTAGGATTAAGACTAGTGGAATGGTTAGTTTTTTGCTTTAGGTTAAGAATTATTATTAGGGATAGGGTTAGGCTTAGGCTTAGGGTTAGGGTTAAATCTAGGGTTACAGCTAGGGATAGTGCTCAAAATAAGGCTAGATTTTCGGGTAAGTTAGGCTAGGTTTTGGGGAACGGCTAATGTAAGTACCATGGTTGCGATGAGGGCTAATTTTAGAGTTAGGGTTAGGGCTATGTCTATTGTTAGGTTTAGGTATTGGGTTAGGGTGATGTTTAGAGCTAGGGTTAGTGTTAAGGTCAGAGTCAGTGTCAGGTTTAGTTTTAAGGTTTGGCTTAAAACTCGAATTATGGCTAGAGTTATGGCTAAGTGAAGGCTTAGGGCTTAGTTTTTATTAAGGGTTGGGGTTAGGTATATGGCTTGGTTTTGTTTTAGGGCTAGGGTTAGTGCTAGTTTTAGGATTACCCTTAGGGTTAGGGCTAGTATTAGGTTTAGGTTTAGGCTAAGGGTTAGGGTTAGATTTAGAGTTAGGATTAGATCTAGGGCTGATGCTAGGGCTATGAATAGGGCTAGTGTTAGACCTATGGTTTGGGCTAGGATTAGCGTTCCAGTAAAGTATAGGTTTAGAACTAGAGTTAGGACTATGGTGATAGTTAGAGTTAGTCTTTGAGCTAGGGTTAGGGTTAAGGTTAGGGATAGGGCTAAATTAGACCTAAGATTAAGGCTAGGGTTAGTTATAGGTTAGGCCTAGGGTTATGGATAGGGTTATAATTAAGGCTATGTTTAGGGCTAGGATAAGGGCTAGGGTTTGTGTTAGGCTCAGGGCTAGTATCATGGATAGGGCTAATATCAGGTCTAGGTTTATGCTTAGGGTTTGTTTTGGTGTTAGTTTTATGGCTAGGTCTATTGTAAGGGTTAAGTATAGGGTAAGAGTGAGGTTTAGAGCTAGGGGAATTATTAGGGTCAGTGTCAGTGTTAGGGTTTGGTTTAGGTTTGAGTTTAGGGTTAGGGCTCGAATTATCATTAGAGTTAGAGTTAGGGTAATGATTGGATTAGGTCTAGGTTTCAGGGTAGGTTTAGGGTAATTGATAATTTTGGGGATAGTGATACATTTAGGGTTAGGCCTAGGGTTAGCATTAGGGTAAGGAATATGCTTAGGTTAATGATACAGTTAGACTTAAGTTTAGGGCTAGGTTTATGGTTAGAATTAGGTCTTGATTTAGGGTAAGGGTGAGGGTAGAGCTAGGGTTAGGTTAATTTTGTTTTTAGTGTAAGGGTTAGGTTCTGAGCTATGGTTAGGGCTAGGCTCAGTGTTCGGTTCAGGATTAAGTCTAGGGATAGAATTACAGAAGGTTTTGGGTTAAGGTTATAGTTAGGATTAGACCTAGGATTAATGGTATGGATAGTATAAGGGTCAGGGTTAGTGTTAGGGTTTTGGATAGGGTTAGATCTAGAATGAGGGCAAAGGTAAGGGCTATTAATTAGATTACTGTTTTGGTTTGCCTAAGGATTAGGGATAGGTCTAGGGTTACCCTTAGATTTAAGGTTTTTGCTTAACTAAGGGATTGGTTTTGAGCTGGGGATACGGCTATGGTGATGGTTAGAGTTAGCGTTAAAGATAGGTTTAGGGCTCGGATTAGGCCTAGGTTTTGTGTTAGGGTTAGGGCTAGGGTTAGAGCAATGGCTAATGTAAAAACTAGGGTTACCTTTAGGGTTAGTTTTATTGTTAGGATATGGGTTTTGTTTAGTGTTAGGGTTACGTTTAAGGTTAGGGTGATATTTTTAGCTAGGATTCATGTTAGAATAGGTGTCAGGGTCAGGCTTAGTTTTAGGGTTAGAGTTAGAACTTGAATTAGGACTAGGGTTACTGTTAGGGTTCAGTTTAAGGTGAGGGAGGTGTTTACAGCTAGGGTGAATGTTAGGATATGAGTCAGCATCAGGTTTAGTTTTATGGGAAGGGATATGATTAGAATGAGTGATAGGGCCAGTGTGAGAGTTAGAGTTATTCTTAGGGCTAGGGTTAGGTTTAGGGTTATGGATAGGGCTAAATTATGGCTAGGGTTAATGTTAGGGCTAGAGTTAGAGCTAGTTTTAGAATTAGCATCAGGGTTAGGGTTAGTTTTAGGCTTAGGCATCGAGTTAGTGTTGGATTTAAAGTTAGGTTTCAATCTAGTTTTGAAGCTAGGGCTAAGGATAGTCAATTGTGATGAAAAGGATTAAGGTAAGTGTTATAGTTACGTTTAGTTTAAGGGATGTGGCTTTGGTCAGGTTTAGGGCTACTTCAAGGGTTAGTATTATTGTTAGGGCTAGAGTTAGGGTTAGGGTTATGATTAAGTCTAGGCTTATGGCTAGGATGAGGTTTGGGGTTTGTGTTAGGGTTAGGGATAGTATTAGGGCTAGGGTTAATGTCAAGTCTAGGGTTATAGTTAGGGCTAGATTTAGTGTTAGGTTTATGCCTTGGTCCAGTGTAAGGATTAGGTTTAGGGTAAGATTCAGGTTTATATCTAGAGTTATTTTTAGGGTCAGGGTCAGGGTTAGGGTTTGGGTTAGGTTAGGGTTTAGGTTTAGGGTAATGACATGGTTTGTTTTAGGGTCTGGTTTAATGTAATGGATAATGTTATGGTTAGGCCTCGGTTTGGGCTAGTTTTGGGTTAACATTAGGTTTAAGTTTAGGGTTAAAGCTAGATTTACTAATCGGTTAGGGTTTGGTTAGGGCTAGGGTTATGGCTATAGGTAATATATGAATTAGGGTTATGATTAGCACTAGTTATAGGGTTAGGGTTAGGGCTACATCTAGTGTTAGGTTGAGGTTTACTTTATGGTGATGATGATGTTTAGAGCCAGGGTTTTTGTTAGGGTAAGAGTCAGGGTCAGGGTTAGTTTTCGGGTTAGGGTTAGGACTACACTTAGGTTATGGTTAGGGCTAGGTGTAGGGTTAGGTTTTTTTTTTTTTTTTTTTTT